>NC_036876.1:2459104-2527590 GCF_002910315.2 Salvelinus sp. IW2-2015 | reverse complement strand
GTATGAAACCCCCTTTCCTCTTTCTCCCCCCACCGGTTTGACCCCCCAAAAAACCACTCTACAAAAAACGGACTTTTGAAAATCTGTTGTTTACCACAGAGAGAGACTTTGCAATACAGTAAAATCAAAAGGTTGGGAATGGAACAAAATTTTGTAATCCAACCAGTTGAAAGTATCCGTTGGTATGAAAGAATATGATGTCAGATCAGTTGTTGTCTGGGACATATACTGATGACAGGACAACATATATTTATCTATAGTCTACACATTCTAGTTATCAGATTCACTTGGAATTGTTGTGCAATTGAAATGTTTAAATATGAAACTATTTGTGAAATATGTAAATGTAATTAGCCTTCTAAAGAGAGAATTGTTTTCATAAGTAAACTATGCACTCAGTGGCCACCCCAAGTGAACAGACATTGGTGGAGAGGTGAAACATGCCCTTCTCTTCTCCAGGATAAAGCCCCGTGACCAAATTCACATCAGACTAGCAAACCCAGCGTGAATTTCCTCTACATTAACGAATTACATGAGACCAGTTCCTGTTGACGACGTATTGGCAACCTTGGTATATAAAACTTTGTATTTGAACTGTATTTATTGAATACGTGATACATCCTAGGCGTCGATTATCAGCTGCAGCTGTAAACGGAAGGACAGAGAATCTATGAGAAGACAGGGTACTTCAACGTATCCGCTCTACAACACTAAAACCAGAAAATTCTACAAGGGCAATCTCTCTGGGCAAACCAGTCTTCCATCTTTGACCCATCTATCGAAGCGCAGTCAGTGAAAATATATACTGTATCTTGCATTTTCCTTTTCCCGAATGGCCACGACTGTATACTGTATTCTATACTATTCTACTGTATCTTAGTCCCTTCCGCTCTGACATCGCTCGTCTATATGTATATAGTCTTAACTCCTACTTAGATTTGTGTGTCTGGGGATTATTTTTTTTGTTGGTCAAAGCACAAGCATTTCGCACACCCGCAATAACATCTGCTAATCACGTGTATGTGACCAATACATTTTGGTTTGATTTGAAAATGGAGCACCACTGTCAAACTAGGGACGTCCGGCTAATTAGGGTAAGACAGTAATTATGCTCATACAACATTAATTACACTACTATATATTAATATATATATATATATATATATATATAAAAAATATGTGAACACCCTTCAATTGAGTGGATTTTGGCTATTTCAGCCACACCCGTTGCTGATAGGTATATAAATCAAGACACATATCCATGCAATCTCCATACCCCAACAAATGCAGGCAGAATGGCCTTACTGAAAGAGTCAGTGACTTTCAACGTGGCACTGTCATAGGATGCCACCATAGGATGCCACAAGTCAGTTCATAAAATTTCTGCCCTGCTAGAGCTGCCCCAGTAAACTGTAAGTGCTGGTATTGTGAAGTGGAAACGTCTAGGAGCAACAAAGGTTCAGCCGTGAAGTGGTAGACCACACATCTCACAGAACGGGACAGCAGAGTGCGAAGCGCATAAAAATTGTCTGTTCTCGGTTGCAACACTCACTACCGAGTTCCAAACTGCCTCTGGAAGCAACATCATCATAAGAACTGGTTCGTTGGAAGCTTCATGAAATGGGTTTCCGAGCCGAGCATCTGCACACAAGCCTTAGATCACCATGTGCAATGCTAAGCGTCGGCTGGAGTGACGTGAAGTTTGCTGAATAGGACGCTGGAGAAGTGAAAATGCATTCTCTGGAGTGATGAATCAGTCTTCACCATCTGCAGTCCGGCGGACGAATCTGGTTTGAGGATGCGAGAAAAGCGCTACTTGCCACAATGCATAGTGCCAACTGTAAAGTCCGTGGAGGAAGAATAATGGTCTGGGCTGTTCTTCATGGTTCGGGCTGCCCCTTAGTTCCAGTGAAGGGAAATCTTAACGCGTACAGAATACAATGACACTCTAGATGATTCTATGCTTCCAAGTTTATGACAACAGTTTGGAGAAGGCCTGTGTCAGCATGACAATGCCAGTTGCACAAAGCGAGGTCCATACAGAAATGGTTGTCGAAATTTGGTGGAAGAACTTTACTGGCTGCACAGAGCCCTGACCTCAATCCCATTGAACACCTTCGGGATGAATTGGAATGCCGACTGCGAACCAGGCCTAAAAACCAACGTTTTTCTGCATGTGTGTGTGTTTTTGTTTGTGTGCGTGTGTGTGCATGTCTGCACACAAGCCTGGTACGTGGGGAGAACAAGTATTGATACATGACGATTTGCAGGTTTTCCTACTTAAAGCATGTAGAGGTCTGTAATTTTATCATAGGTAACACTTCAACTGTAGAGAAGGAATCTAAAACAAAAATCCAGAAAAATCCCATTGTAGATTTTTAAGTAATTAATTTGCATTTTATTGCATGACATAAGTACTTTGATACATCAGAAAGCAGAAACCTTTTAAAATATTTTGTACAGAAACCTTAGTTTTGCAATTACAGAGATCATACGTTTCCTGTAGTTCTGACCAGCGTTTGACACACTGCAGCAGGGATTTTTGGCCCACTCCTCCATACAGACCTTCTCCAGATGCTTCAGTTCGTGGCTTCGCTGGGCAATACGGACTTTCAGCTCCCTCCAAAAGATGGTTCTATTGGGTTCAGGTCTGGAGATGGGTAGCCACTGCCAGGGACCTTGATGATGCTTCTTACGGAGCCACTCCTTAGTGCCCTGGCTGTGTGTTTCGGGCGTTGTCACTGCTGAGAAGACCCAGCCACGACCCATCTTCCAATGCTCATACTGAGGGAAGGAGGTGTTGGTCAAGAATCTCGCGATACATGCCCCATCCATCCTCCCTTCAATACGTGGCAGTCGTCCTTCCCCTTGGCAGAAAAGCATCCCCAAAGAATGATGTTTCCACCTCCATGCTTCACGGTTGGGATGGTTTTCTTGGGGTGTACTCATCCTTTCTATTCCTCCAAACACGGCGAGTGGTTTAGAGCAAAAAGCTCTATTTTGTGGTCTCATCAGACCACATGACCTTCCCCATTCCTCTCTGGATCAGTCCAGATGGGCTGGCAAACTTCAGACGGGGCGGACATGCCGCTGCTGTGAGCAGGGGGGACCTGCGTGGCGCTGCAGGATTGAATTTCATGACGGCTAGTGTGTTACTAATGGTTTTCTTTGAGACTTGGTCCCAGCTCTCTTCAGGTCATTGACCAAGTTCCTGCCGTGTAGTTTCTGGGCTGATTCCCTTCACATCTCATGATCATTTGGATGCCCCCGGAGTGAGATCGTTGCATGGAGCACCAGGACCGAGGGTGATGCACGTCATCTTGACACTTCTTGCCATTTTCTAATAATTGTTGCCAAACAGTGTGGGCTTCGTCACCAAGCTGCTTGCCTATTTCCTGTAGCCAATCCCAGCCTTTACAGGTCTGACATTTATTCCTGATTCGCTTACACAGCCTCTCTGGCTCTTGTCCATTTGTGAGAAGGTTGGAGTCTGTTTGATTGAGAGTGTGCTGACAGGTGTTGCTTTTATACAGGTAACGAGTTCAAACAGGTGCAGTTAATACAGGTAATGAGTGGGAAACAGGAGGACTTCTTAAAGAAAAACTAAACAGTCTGTGAGACCGATTCGTTACTGGTGTAGGTGATCAAAACTATTGTCATGCAATAAAATGCAAATTTAATTACAGCATTATGACTTCCCTAGAGCGGACCCCTTGTTTGCTCTCCCTAGAGAAGGTAGGCCTATTTGGTAAAAGACCAAGTCCATATTATGGCAGGAACAGCTCAAATAAGCAAAGAGAAACAACAGTCCATCATTACTTTAAGACACGAAGGTCAGTCAATACGGAACATTTCAAGAACTTTGAAAGTTTCTTCAAGTGCAGTCGGAAAACCCATCAAGCGCTATGATGAAACTGGCTCTCCCTCTGGCATTACTCATCTCATATGTATATACTGTATTCTATACTATTCTACGGTATCTTAGTCACTTAATAATGTTTACATATCTTGCATTACTCATTTCTCATCTCATATGTATGTACTGTTGTCATGACTTTGCCCTGTTGAGTGAGGATCATRAAACCCCCTTTYCCTYTCTTCCCCCCACCGGTTYATGACCCCCCACAAAAACCACTCTACAAAAACGGACTTTTGAAAATCTGTTGTTACCACAGAGAGAGACTTTGCAATACAGTAAMATCAAAAGGTTGGGAATGGAACAAWATTTCTGTAATCCAACCAGTTGAAAGTATCCGTTGGTACTGAAAGAATATGATGTCAGATCAGTTGTTGTCTGGGACAWTATTACTGATGACAGGACAACATATATTGTATCTATAGTCTACACATTCTAGTTATCAGATTCACWTGGAATTGTTGTGCAATTGAAATGTTTAAATATGAAACTATTTGTGAAAATRTKAAATGTAATTKTAGCCTTCTAAATGAGAGAATTGTTTTCATAAGTAAACTATGCWCACTCAGTGGCCACKCCCAAGTGAACAGACATTGGTTGGAGAGGGATGAAACATGCCCTTCTCTTCTCCAGGATAAAAGCCCCCGTGACCAAATTCACRTCAGACTTAGCAAACCCCAGCGTGAATTTCCACTCTACATAACGAAATTTACATGAGACCAGTTCCTGACGACGTGAGGACTGGTGTCCATACATTTAAAAGGGCTAATTTCAACGTGGAGGTAACGATCACCACGCTGGAAGGATGAGTTTCGACTAGACCAGCCAGAATACAGCACGAGCTGAGTATGGCAACTTGGTATTAACTTGGTATTTGAACTTATTTATTGAATACGTGATACATCCTAGGCGTCGAGTTATCAGCTGCAGCTGTAAACGGAAAGGACAGAGAATCCTATGAGAAGACAGGGTACTTCAACGTATCCGCTCTACAACACTACAACCAGAAGGATTCTACAAAGGGCAATCTCTGCTGGGCAAACCAGTCTTCCATCTTTGACCCATCTATCGAAGCGCAGCTCAGTGAAAATATATACTGTATCTTGCATTTTCCTTTTCCCGAATGGCCACGACTGTATACTGTATTCTATACTATTCTACTGTATCTTAGTCCGTTCCGCTCTGACATCGCTCGTCTATATGTATATAGTCTTAATTCATTCCTACTTAGATTTGTGTGTCTTGGGGGATTATTTTTTTTGTTGGTCAAAGCACAAGCATTTCGCACACCCGCAATAACATCTGCTAATCACGTGTATGTGACCAATACATTTTGGTTGATTTGAAAATGGAGCACCACTGTCAAACTAGGGACGTCCTGGCTAATTAGGGTAAGACAGTAATTATGCTCATACAACATAATTACACTACTATATATATATATATATATATATATTATATATATATTATAAAATATGTGAAACACCCTTCAATTGAGTGGATTTGGCTATTTCAGCCACACCCGTTGCTGATAGGTATATAATCAAGCACATATCCATGCAATCTCCATACCCAACAAATGGCAGCAATGGCCTTACTGAAGAGGTCAGTGACTTTCAACGTGGCACTGTCATAGGATGCCACCATAGGATGCCACAAGTCAGTTCATAAAATTTCTGCCCTGCTAGAGCTGCCCCAGTAAACTGTAAGTGCTGGTATTGTGAAGTGGAAACGTCTAGGAGCAACAAAGGTTCAGCCGTGAAGTGGTAGACCACACAATCTCACAGAACGGGACAGCAGAGTGCWGAAGCGCATAAAAATTGTCTGTTCTCGGTTGCAACACTCACTACCGAGTTCCAAACTGCCTCTGGAAGCAACATCATCATAAGAACTGTTCGTTGGAAGCTTCATGAAATGGGTTTCCGAGGCCGAGCATCTGCACACAAGCCTTAGATCACCATGTGCAATGCTAAGCGTCGGCTGGAGTGACGTGAAGTTTGCTGACATAGGACGCTGGAGAAGTGAAAATGCATTCTCTGGAGTGATGAATCAGTCTTCACCATCTGGCAGTCCGTCGGACGAATCTGGTTTTGATGGATGCGAGAAAAGCGCTACTTGCCACAATGCATAGTGCCAACTGTAAAGTTCCGTGGAGGAAGAATAATGGTCTGGGGCTGTTCTTCATGGTTCGGGCTAGGCCCMTTAGTTCCAGTGAAGGGAAATCTTAACGCTACAGAATACAATGACACTCTAGATGATTCTATGCTTCCAAGTTTATGACAACAGTTTGGAGAAGGCCTGTGTCAGCATGACAATGCCCAGTTGCACAAAGCGAGGTCMATACAGAAATGGTTTGTCGAAATTGGTGTGGAAGAACTTTACTGGCCTGCACAGAGCCCTGACCTCAATCCCATTGAACACCTTCGGGATGAATTGGAATGCCGACTGCGAACCAGGCCTAAACAACCAACGTTTTTCTGCATGTGTGTGTGTTTTTGTTTGTGTGCGTGTGTGTGCATGTCTGCACACATGTCTGTTTTGTGTGTGTGCGTGGGATTTTGTTTGTATGTTTATATGTGTATGTTTATATGTGTGTGTGTGCATGTGTGTGGGGGCGCGTGTGTGCGCAATCCATGTTCCCAGATTTCTCCTGCTCCTCCTCTGATGACACGTCCCTTATATCTCCCTCAGGGACCTGTAACATATTTGTTTATTTAACCTTTATTTAACTAGGCAAGCCGGTTAACTTTTACTGCCTCAGAAACCCGGATCCGGGAGCACCCCCCACCCCCCCCACACTGATTAGCATAGCTAGCATAGCTTCACAAGTAAATAGTAGCATCTAAATATCATTAAATCACAAGTCCAAGACACCAGATGAAAGATACAGATCTTGTGAATAAACCCATCATTTCTGTTTTTTAAAATGTTTTACAGGGAAGACACAATATGTAAATCTATTAGCTAACCACGTTAGCAAAATACAACAATTTTTCTTGTCACCATTTCTCAACACCACTAGCTATCACCAATTCCGGCCAAATAAAGATATTGATAGCCACTAACCAAGAAAAACACTCATCAGATGACAGTCTGATAACATATTTATGGTATAGGATAGGTTTTGTTAGAAAAATGTGCATATTTCAGGTAGAAATCACAGTTTACAATTGCACCCACCCATCACAACTCGACTAGAATTACTACAGAGAGCAACGTGTATGACCAATTTACTCATCATAAACATTTCATAAAATAGACAAAGCATAGCAATGGAAAGACACAGATCTTGTGATTTCAGACAATATTTCAATTTCCCTAAGCGTTTTACAGCGAAAACACAATAATCGATAAGTTAGCATACCACATGTGCAAACGTCACCCAGCATGAATTCAAGCCAAAGGGGCGATATCGTTATCATCGCCAAAAGATATACATTTTTTCATAACCTTTTCAGAATTCTTCCGATGACACTCTGGAACATGATATTACAACATACATATATTGTTTGTTCGAAAATGTGCATATTTAGCCATAAAAAACGTGGTTATACAATGAAAATAGTAGCAAATCAAGCCTCAACTGTCGGACGCCATCTTTCATAGTGACTAGTTTAATCGAAAGCTAATCATATACTTGACTAAAAAATACAGGGTTGACAGGAATCGAAAGACAAATTAGTTCTTAATGCAATCGCTGATTTACATTTCTAAAATTATCCTTACTGTGCAATACAGGGTTCGCCAAGCGAAGCTATAGCAAACAAAAATGGCGAATAGTGCGTTTAAAATATTTCGACAGAACAACGATTTATCATATTAAATATTTCTTACTATGAGGTGATTTTCCATCAGATTCTTGGGCAATGTATCCTTTCTTGGGTCTAATCTTCTTTTGGTCGAAAGATGTCCTCTGTCCGTCGAAATGCCCACTAACGTTCGACCGGGACCCCGAACCGTGCCCAAAGCTTCAAAGAGCATCACATAGAAATTCCTCAAATCGCACTAAACGGATATAAATTGCTATAAAACGGTTTAAATTAACTACGTTATGATGTTTCTAACTCCTATATCGAATTAAATTACAGACGATACATTCACGTTGATAACCGAGCCTTTGAAAATGGCATCCCGAGGTCCTCTTCTGCGTAATGGTCAGAGTCGAAAGGGGGCTACCCTCACTCCTTGGCCTTTTATAACCTCTGAGAGCTATGCAAAAAGCCCATTCCACTTCTCATTGGTTACTGACATCCAGGGGAAGGCGGGTGCAGTTCATGTCGTTCCATAGGATACACACAGACCTTAAAAACTGATCTGAAACCAGAGCTTCGCTCTCAGACCTTCGCACTATCTGTCATGGATTTCGCTGTAGAAAGAGTTCTGGGTCACMSACAGACATAATTCCAACGGTTTATGAAACTAGAGAGTGTTTTCTATCCAATAGAATTTATAATATGCATATTGTACGAGCAAGAATTGAGCACGAGGCAGTTTAATTTGGCGACACCCAGAAAAAATAAATGCTAACTGCTCCCCCTATTGACAAAAGGTTTTAAGAACAAAATTCTTATTTACAATGACAGCCTAGGAACAGTGGGATAACTGACATATTCAGGGGCAGAACAACAGATTTTTTTACCTTGTGAGCTTGTGGATTCGATCAGCCAACCTTTCGGTTACTGGCCCAACACTCTAACCACTAGGGTACCTGCCACCCCTAGGCTAAGCTACCTGCCACCCCCATATCACCACACAACATTTTTTAGAGGTATACTTTAAATAGGTACAGTATACTTTGATATCAGAGCATTTCTTCCATAAGTATTCAGGTGTAGCATCTTAATTTGATCACCTTGTTGTTGCAGGAAATGTCCTGCAAAGCAGGAAATGCAAACGTGTGGTGTATTCAAGGTTTAAAAGAAGCTTCTAAAGATTTTAATTTCCAGTTTAGAATATCAGACTTGATTTTCTTAACTACATATGTATCAAGCCCTACACATCCACACAATAGTTTGTATTTCATTTTGCTGCAGGTTTATTTTCCTTCTGTGAGAAACTGGTCAAATTAAGATCCTACACCTGTACTACTATCAATAGCATATGGCTATTAGTTTTACCTGGGGCTGTGCGTGGCTTCACTTGAGAATAGACCGAATTTGCCTCTGGTGAGGTTGCTGTTTCTGTAGGAAAATAAACAGCATAATATAATAGTTATATCCCAAATAATATCCAGAATAATACCCAGAATAATRAACAGAATAATATATAAATGTATTCACTATGGGGTCAAAGAGGAGTGAGGTTCTGTTAGGGGGAATATGGAGGGAGGGATGTCCAGTCTTACCTCTCTTCTTCTTGGCTTTGACCCTCTTTTGGAGGTCAACCTCAGCATAGGTCACATCAACAGGTCCAGCTGCTGCTGACAATGGACATTTCCAGTCAACAAATGAAGGAATGAGCTTATTGCACATTCTGCCTCTTCGTCCCAAACTCAAAAATTGCGAATTAAGGTTTTAATGACTGCCAACCTGTAGAATGGGTTTTGCCTGTGGCTTTCCCTGTCTTCACCTCAGAGTAGACTGGATTTTCTTCAGGATAATCTCGTTATTCTGAGGAGGAAGAAGAGCAGAACATTTGTAAATGTGTTTTTTAATATATTTATGTACACATTTGATCTCATCTTAGATACACTGTCACATGTTTTTATCAATATATGTCACAGTTGAGAGTCACCTTTCTTTTTCTTGTCCAACTTGTTCAGTTGAATCTGGGCGTAAGTCACATGACTTGGTCCAGCAGCAGAAGCACCAGCAGCATCTGAGACATAATACACAAACACCTCCACTTAGTCAAACTACATGTCATATTAAATGAAGAGCAGCAGACTACTACACATTCATACTGAAAACATTACATTACACTACCATTATCATTGTTGTCTGAGGGATTGAGCGTATCGTAGATGTTAGTGTCACCTGTTGGTCAAAAAAGAGAGAGACAGGTTAGTTAGGTTGGTTATCCATCAGCTTGTCTAGGGACAGAGTATGGTAACATGTTGTTATAAAAAGTGCATGTTGATGAGTCAGTGTATGAGGTTACAGAGAGAGGAGACTGGTAGAGGTCTGGGCTGAGAGACTGACCATGCTGCTGATGTGTATACCCAGTATCAGGAGCCTGGCCCTGGGTAGATTCTTGTTCCTTTTGGGTGTTCTGGTTGGTTCTCTGGGGCTGAGGGGGCCTACAGGGAGAGAGATACACTCAGCTTAAGAAGCACAGAGAAKATGTTATACTGTACGTCTCAATATAGTTGAGAGACAGCTGTACTCACCAGAATATTCTGTTGAAACAGGAACCTGTAATGACAAAAACATTGTGTTATGAACTGAACTTTCTTCAACTATTTTTATTTAGAAATTTCTCTCCTTAACATGAATTAAACGTTAATTGAGAAATAGTAAAAGTCTCACCTTTGCTGTTTTGATATCTCACCAGCAGGACCAGGAGAATGACCAGTAGAACACCAGCAACAAGCAGACCCACAACCACTCCTACTAGGACTGATGTAGAGGATCCAGGAGATACGACTGGAGAGACAACAGGACAACACCATCAGACTCTGAGGTAGAAAATAAATAAAGTAATTAAATTCCTGTATGTATCTAAGACTGGAGAGAGAACAGGACAGACTCTGAGAGAGGTTATATAGGTTTACAGTATAGAGCATGAAAAGAAAGCAGGCTGGCCCGTCTTTTGACAATTTAGTTGACAGATCATATTTTCTAGGGGAGTGGAAATCCCAAACTACATTAACATCAACACTTAAAAATGTTTTTAACACAGATAATAAAAAGATAACTAACTAGTGATCATAAATGTTTTYTCACCTCTCACTGTCACCCAGCTCTCTGGTGATTCTCCTTCACCAGATTTACACTTATAGAATCCTTCATCTGACTTGGATACTGTAGGGATGGTCATCTCTCCTGTGGTCTCATTCTTGATGAGTACTCCATCTTTGTAGAAATCTGCCTTGACGTTTGATCTGATTGTCCGGTATTTACAGCACAGAGTCACAGTCTCCTTCAGTCACAGGATGGGCAGGGCTCTCCAGGATCACATCACCAGCTGTGTAACRTAATATATAAATAATACTGTAAATCTGGAGTCATCACTCACAATACATCAACATCTTATGAGCTTGTAGAGCACAGTACAGTACACTAAAGTAGGTTACAGTGGAGTAGGGTACAGTACAGTAGAGTACAGTACAACAGAGTAGGGTACAGTACAATAGAGTACAGTAGAGTAGGGTACAGTACAGTACAGTAGAGCAGTATATAGTAGTAGTAGTGTTTTGGTCAAATAGATGTCAATGTTTGGGGTCTTGGAGGGTTGGAACCCCCCTGTTGGCTATACATCTCAATACTCTACACTTTTTCCTGAAGTGTGCACTTGTCCACTACCCACATGGTGGTCCTCTGTAACACAGTTGGTAGATTATGGCACATGCAACATTAACATGTAGATGTGCTGCCCGTGTTGTAACAGACACCATAATGGCACAGATACAAAGATGAAACCTCTATANTGGAGGGTTGGAACCCCCCTGTTGGCTATACATCTCAATACTCTACACTTTTTCCTGAAGTGTGCACTTGTCCACTACCCACATGGTGGTCCTCTGTAACACAGTTGGTAGATTATGGCACATGCAACATTAACATGTAGATGTGCTGCCCGTGTTGTAACAGACACCATAATGGCACAGATACAAAGATGAAACCTCTATATAAATGTTTTCCTTTATGTTCAAACATGAAGTTTAGGAGTCAGTGTACAGGACAGACTCGTGTCAATAGAGATAGGAGTTTAAACAATGACTCTGTTCTATACTAAAATAACAATATGTTTGCTATTGCTTTGGAGTTTGGAGACTTAACAGAAAAAAACAAAAAAATGTGTCACTCTCCCAATACTTTAACTACGAATTCTGACACGCAGACCATGATTGAATCAATATAAATAGTGGCCATATTTTTTACAAAAAAACACAAAGTTACTCACCTTTTACAGTGAGAATAATAGCATTACTTGGTTGTGAAGATGATAATTAAAGAATGATGGTGATTATATTAAGAAATTAGAAAAAAATTAAGGATTATATTTTTGTTATTATAACTAAGAATACTGACACACAGACCATGATGGACTCAATATACACTAAGTGTACTGTGCAGTATGTGCTTGTTAGCCTTTAGTTAATAATCTACTGTTGCACATACATCTCTATATATTTGTACGATTCATATATAATTAAACGTTTTGTTCAAGCTGGGCTAACGCACGTTCCACTACGATTTCAATTTATCACAACAATTTATTTTAAATTCAAATGTTACATTGTGAAAGTGCTATATGAGTGAAATACAGTTAGGTCATGAGTCATTAGCCCATGTCCTTTGTAGAGTGACCTTCAAATGTAATATTTTACACTTGTTCTCTGTGTAACGATGTTTTGACTCGACCCAAATTACTTATGGCATAACAGCATGATGTGAGTGTGTGTGTGTCTGTGTGCTGCCACCTAAGACAGTGGATGTGGATCTCTATTGATTTGCTCTCATTATTGTACATAGGACAATTCTCTGACGTGATATATGTTCTGAAATGCAGTCAATACAAATTAATTATTTTCAATTCAACATTGTACCCCCCCTGACGTCGATTACCGCGTCGGGCTATACTGCCCGTGTCCCGCGACCGGTGAGCGCGGGACTGTTCTTCTGTGGAGAACGAAGCTATAGATCTATGCACTCGCGCCGATACTCTTCAGCCGTGCTCCGCGATTACGGTCACGGGTGGGCAGGTTCGTCCGCCGCCCCCGTCAATGTCCTGGGTTTATGTCACACAACCCAGAAATATAGCATAATTTACCCTGCAGCTGGGTGAAGCACTCAACCCAAGTAGCTCGGTTAGATGTACAACCCAACCCAACCCTGCTTGATTGAATTATCCCAATGCTGTGTTTGTTTAATATTTACCCAGCGCTGTGTGGTCGAAATTACACAAATTGTGTTTTTAACCCAACATTTTGGAAAAATAATACAGTATGAACTGCCATATTATGCATTCCTCAATTTCTACCTTTTTAAGAATCCAAAATCAAATGTTTTCAGTATCCTAATTTAGTTTTGTGTTTTCTGATTGTTTCATTGCATGCATTCAACAAGCTTTGGACGAAGGACTTCCACAGGGCCGCCATCTCCAAAGATCACTCTAAAAGGCCATAGTTTTATTTATTGAAATGTTGTTAATTATCATTTGAACTTCCATTGTTTGAAATCTATTGCTCAGTTATCACTTGGCTCATGTAAATAATTCTGTAGTTGCCCCTTTAAACATCCCCTGAGTGGTCACAAAATATTAAACTGTCACGCCCTGACCTTAGAGATCATTTTTATGTCTCTATTTGGTTTGGTCAGGGCGTGAGTTGGGGTGAGCATTCTATGTTTTGTGTTCTATGTTTTCTATTTCTGTGTGTTTGGCCAGGTGTGGTTCTCAATCAGAGGCAGCTGTCTATCGTTGTCTGTGAGCACTACGTTGGTGTCTTGTTTCGTTTGATGTTTATTGTTTTGTTGGCGAATTCTTATATTAAATAAGCATGTACTGCGCTTTGGTCCACTTCTTCCCAAGATGATCGTGACATAAACAAACAATTTAGTCTTTGCTCTTTTCTTCATTACCATGCTGATGATTTCAAGTTGTGTTGGATTTATTTTGTTTAGTATATTTCCTATGTTTAATGTCTCTCTTTAATTTTCTCTGAGAAGTAAATTAATTTAAAGTTATGTGATTTGGTTTTTGTAGATACATTTCAATTTTGTGAACCCACAGTAACCAAAACCCTGATCTAATTTGCAAATTAATACTACGTTTGTAGCAAATTTGTAGCATTCAGTAGGATGTTCACAAGTTTCCCAGAATTGTTTACCAGAAGTTCACAAGTTGCTGCAAATTTTCCACAAAGGTTTGCCACAACGGTTTGCCAAAAGCTTGTTTTTTTTGATAATGGCTCATAAGATCACATGTGAAATGATTGTGTTTTTCCGTAAGGGTAGTACAACTGTCATATCCCATCATAACAAACATATACTGTTATTTTATGACAATGTTTCTTAACAATGTCAGTTGTAAACAACGTACATGAATTAATTCCCCTAGCCCCATTCCTCAGCTGTATAACACAAGTGGGAGGGTTTCCGTTTTGTGATAGTTTGAATTACGGACTGCAGCTTTAAATGGCCACTGACTTACCATGTCCTGCAGCAGGTTTGCATTTATTGAGGTGACTGATATACTGCAGGCAGTTCTGCAGAGTAGTCACTAGCTTGCATAGACACAGTCATAAAATCTGTATTTTTAAACCTAAACTTAATCCTAACTTTAACCACACTGCAAACATTATGCATAACCCTAAATTATGACAAAAAAGCATATTTTTGTTTTTATTATTTTTCAATATGTAGCCAATTTAGACTTTGCAGCAGGCCTATCTAGTGGAAATTGCTCAGCTCTGCCTCCAGTTTAAGATACAGCCCAATAAACGTCAACCTGCTGTTCTGCACACAAAGTACAGACACCAAAAAACCCCACTCATCAATCTCTTAGTACAGTTTACTATAACTGTAGAGAWGGAACTCTCAACCATGTACAATAATCACAACTTGATACTAGAACACATCCAACAAATATAGCATTTTGCATTCATTGTCATTGACAGCACATTTAGCAACCACTGAGTTAGTGCTACTCTTTAGTTCATGAGTGGTGACCTGGTTAAATGCACACCACACCACCACACCATCTGCTATACAAACTCAGGTTCTCACAGAGATGCTACTTCAATGTAGGGTGGTCATTCACCCCCACCTCATATACAGATATATGATCTTAATATAAACTATATTGTCACAGCAAAATAGTCCTGCAGCAACAGGATTTGAACGTTTAGTCCATAATGTTGCTTGATTGATCACAGAGCATGACATAAAGAAGGAGATAATCCAGCTGGATAAGCTGATTGTAAATACACTGAAAGAAAGTTCTCACCTCGAGCCCTGCAGCATTTCACCGTCAGCACGATGGACACCAGTAGAAAGGGAGACATCACCAGTAAAAGCACAGCTGCCTGGTCAGAGAGATGGAGACAACAGAACCTGGAGGGACTAGCAAAACACATGTTATTTTTTATTATTTAAATTTTTTTTTTTTTTTTTTGATTATTTATTTATTTATTTATTTTTATTTTTTTTGGGGGGGTGGATCAGCTTAATATTGCGGAAAGAATGTTGTTTCCAATGTAATTGTCTGCATCATTTCCAATCCCCCATATTTTTTTGGTAATATATATATCCATTCACGTATGCATACATATACACATATATACATACACATACCTACATAGACATACATACTTTTTTTAAAGAGTATACCTTTATTATTATTCCCTGCAAACCCTACCACCGATCCCCCAATTGGAGTAAACTGATAAACATTTCTGTTTTTACCTTCAATTTATACATCTTATACACATTTACAGACACAGTCTACTTTATAATAGTTCTCTCTTGTTTGTTCTTAGTCCTTCCTCTATTTCTGTTGTCCATCCAGTTTGATTTCCACTTGTAACTGTGCTATTTCACAATAGCTCCGCACCTATACACATTTCACAGATCCCGTATGCCCTACATTGTTTATCTTGTTATTAGTCCCACCCTTCAGCTCCACTCAACCTTTCCCATCTATCTTCCAACATCATCCATTTCGGATTTTTATTTGCCAATATTTTTCAGCTGTGCTGTGATGCTTCACAAAAGATTTGAATCTTCCTATTCTCATAGCTTCCACGGATTGTAAATTAAAAATAAACATTTTTGCTAAAATAATTATTTATATTGATTGATTGACTATGGCTTTTCAAATCCCCCAGTATTGCTATCTGTAGCGTTAGTTCTACGCAAATGTTGCAATTCTTCAACCATTCCTGGACCTGTGACCAAAAACGAGCTACATGCGGACAATACCAAAATAAATGGTCTAATGACTCTGCCTCCTCACAGCAGAATCTACAGAGCTGAGAAGATTGTATCCCCCATATATTATACATTCTATTAGTTGCAAGAATTTTGTACAATAATTTAAATTGAAAAATTCGAAGTTTTGAATCCGGCGTTGTTTTGCGTATCAATTCATAAACCATGTGCCATGGAATGGGTACATCGAAAATCTCTTCCCAACTATTTTGCAATTTATATGGCACAGCTGTAAGTTTTTGGTCCTTAAATGAAATTGGTATATGTTTTTATTTATCACACTTTCTTTAACCATTTATGTTCTTTAATAAGGCTGACATACAAGTTCCTTACTTTATCCCCTTCCACCTGCCTCTTCCATTTTTGTGGTAATGCTGCAATTAATTGGTTGTAATTTTGGGTAGAGCAGACATTTCCATATGTCTGTGTTAGCTGCATGTGTGACATTACTCCACCAGTCCTATTTATGATATCATTCACAAAAATTATACCTTTTTTAAACATTTCTTCGATAAATACAGTTTTTTTATCAATTACTATATTTGAATTTAACCACAAGATTTGTGTGTACTATTTGTTCCGTCCTTTCAGGTGGATAAACTGAAATTGCAACCAACTTTCTAAGGCTTGTTTAAAAAATAAAGATATTTTGGAGATTATTTCCTTTTCAAGCAACGAAAGTGAGCAGGTGTAATCTGATAAAAGGAAAAAGGCCCTTCTTGAACATAGGATGAGACATTCGTACCAATCTACTAGAGAACCAGTTTGGATTTAAGTATAATTTTTGTATGACTGATGCCTTTAGTGAGAGGTCTAATGCTTTAATATTTAATAATTTCTGCCCTCCGAATTCATATTCGTTATATAAATAGGCCCTTTTAATTTTATCTGGCTTGCCGTTCCAAATAAAATTGAATATTTTTTGTTCATATAATTTAAAAAGCAGGTCACTAGGTGTAGGCAAAAACATAAGCAATAGGTAAACTGTGATATGATTAAAGAGTTAATCAGGGTGATTTCCCACAAATGACAGGTATTTTCCTTTCCATGGTAGCAAGATCTTATCTATTTTTGCTAACTTTCTATAAAAATTATTGGAGTGAGATCATTTCTTTCTTTTGGGATTTGTATACCGAGTATGTCCACCTCACCGTCAGACCATTTAATTGGTAAACTACATGGCAATGTAAAATGTGTATTTTTAGTGATCCAATACTGTCACGATCGTGTGTAGGAGAGACGGACCAAAACGCAGCATGAGGAAAATAAGCCATCTTCTTTTAATTAAATGAACGAAGATGAACATGAAACGAAAACACTATACAAACAAACAAACAACAAATGATCGTGAAGCTAAATAACGCAAGTGCACAGACAAGCAAAAAACGTTAAACAAGACAACTACCCACAAAAGCCTACTGCCTATGGCTACCTTAAATATGGCTCCCAATCAGAGACAATGAATGACAGCTGTCTCTGATTGAGACCCAATCTAGGCAGCCATAGACATAACTAGACAACCTAACAATACTCTATCCCATACACATACAACACCCATAGACTAACCAAAACACACACAACATACAATGCCCACCCCAACTCACGCCCTGACCAACTAAACATAATCAAAATAACAATAATAGGTCAGGAACGTGACAAATACGTAATATGGTACATTTATCATAATTTGGTTTTAATCCAGAGAGGATAGCAAATGTATCTAGATTCTCTAAGAGGCCGTGGAGAGATTCTAGTTGTGGTTTTAAAAGAAAACATGAATCATCAGCGTACAATGACACCTTAGTTTTTAGGCCCTGGATTTCTAATCCCTTAATATTAATGTTTGATCTAATTTAACAGCTAACATTTCGATGGCAATAATAAATAGATAGCCGATAGTGGACAACCTTGTTTTCCTCTAGATAGTTTAAAACTTTCTGAGATGTAGCCATTATTTACTATTTTACACCTAGGGTTACTATACATAATTTTTACCCTTTTATAAGAGATTCCCCAAAATTGAAATATTCTAGGCATTTATATATAACTCCGTCGTACTTTATCAAAAGCCTTTTCAAAATCAGCTATGAAAACCAGGCCTGGTGTCCCCGATATTTCATAGTGTTCTATTGTTTCCAGTACTTGCCTTATATTATCTCCAATGTATCGTCCATGTAAAAACCTGTCTGATTAGGATGAATAATATCTGACAAAACTTTTTTTATTCTATGCGCCAAGCATTTTGCTAGGATTTTTGCATCACAACACTGAAGTGTAAGAGGTCTCCAATTTTTTAAATGGACTGGATCTTTATATACCACTTGGGTCCTGTTTCAGTAATAATGATATCACACCTTCTGTTGCGTGTCTGATAATCTATCATTTATATAGAGTGGTTAAAACAAGCTAATAGTGGTCCTTTGAGTATATAAAAAAATGTTTGTATACTTCCACTGGTATGCCATCCAGTCCTGGAGTTTTCCCATCCTTAAAGCCCCAATTGCATCAAGTAGTTCCTCCTCTGTAATTAGGCCTTCACATGAGTCTTTCTGTACAGATGTTAATTTACATTATTATTAGGGAAAAAATCCATACAATTAGTTTCAGTTAGTGGAGATGGAGGAGCTGAAACGAAAATATATTCTTAAAGTACTTTACTTCCTCTTTCAAAATATCATTTGGTGAATCATGCGTGACTCCATCATTTGTAACAAGTTTTAATACGTTTTTTTTGGTAGCATTTCTATATTGAAGATTGAAAAAGAATTTGGTGCATTTTTCCCCATATTCCATCCAGTTAGCTTTATTTTTGTAATATATTTCACTGGATCTTTCTTGAATAAGTTCCTCCATTTCTTTTGTTTTCCTCTAACTTATTCTGTGCCTCTATGGTACCGTTTTTATTGTTATCTAACTGTACTGTTAGTCCTTCAATTTCCTTTGTTAATATGGACTCTTTTGATCGAAATTGCTTTTGTTTTATAGATGAGTACTGAATTGCATGGCCTCTAAAGGCACACTTAAAAGTGTCCCATCAATATGGGGATCTGCTGTACCTATGTTATGTCTAAAAAAGTCAGTTATAAATTCTTCTTGTCCTAGTTCTAAACAATTTATCATCTAGTAGGCTTTGATTAAATTCCAATATCCTCGCCCACGTGGAAATTCTGTAAGAGTAATATATATGCCAATTATGTGATGGTCCGACCGCATTCTGTCCCCTATCAAACACTTTTTAACTTTTGGTGCCAGAGAGAATGATATAAGAAAGTAGTCAAGGCGACTAGCTTGATTAAGCCTCCGCCATGTATATCTCACTAGGTCAGGGTATTTAAGTCTCCATATATCCACTAATTCCAATATATCCATGACATTCCTGATTTCCTTAAGTGCCTGAGGGTGATAGTTTTAGTGTGATTTCCTTTCCGGTCCATAGAGGTATTTAAGACCGTATTAAAATCTCCCACTATAATAATAGAGTCTAGTGTTGCTTGTAGAGTTGATACATTCTTATATATATGTCAAAGAAGCTTGGATCATCATTATTCGGACCGTATAGGTTAATAAGCCATATATGTTTATTGTCCAATAACATATTTAAAATAATCCATCTACCTGAGGATCTGTTTGGACAAGTTGCACATTTGGATCAAAGTTATTATTAATTAAAACCATCACCCCTTTTGAATTTCTTTGCCCATGGGAGAAATAATTTCGCCCCCCCAGTTCTTTTTCCACAAACTTCATCTAAAACTGTTGAATGGGTTTCCTGTAAACAGTAGATATTATAATCCTTCTCTTTTAGCCAGGTAAATACTGATCGTCTTTTCTTATTATCTGCTAAGCCATTACAATTGTAACTGGCTATACTTATTCACCACTTACCATAATGAGACACACCTTTCAATTATTTTTATCAAATATATGTTTGTAACGTCTATTAAAAAGTAACATAATGATTGAGTGTCTATATAGTTGTACCATGACATTTGCATCTCCACTAAGCAAACCTCCAATTGGTCCCCACTATTCCACCCGCCAAAAGCCCCCATCTCGAGTTGGGTTGTCATCCCAATGCCCGGCAGACCACCCCCGACCCCCCGCATCGCACAGCCCGGACCGACTGGGATCCATCCTTCGAAAAGTGCACACAGCACCATCCACCGAACCGAAGCAGATCCATTGCCAAATGCATTTCCATCGCCCTCACCTCGATTTTTATTACATATTGCTGTGAATCATCCTCTATAGTCCCTCTTTACTTTCCTTCGCAACAGTTGTGGGATACACACATACACCCACACACATTCAGCCCTTACCCCCACACAACCATAAGCTCACCCTCTCAACAATTGCACCATCCCAGAGCCCAACTCAAGATGGGTCATGATTTACAATGTACTTGCAGTTGCAGCTGCATGAGAAGGCCTGCAGACCGCGCAAAAAATGAGCATAAATGTAGAGATTTATTTACCATTGTCACATCCTAGATGATGGGGTCAAATGTACACTTCTTCCTGAAACACCACAATACGGTCATCCATTTTGACCATGTTCCCAAGCCTCTCCATGCAGTCCGATTGGTTTCGTGCCACCAGGGCCACAATAATATACCCCCTCTCTGAATGTCCGAGTGTGACCCCTCCCCATGGGTTACTTGCAGCTAGTGTTGCCAGCACTGCCACTGCCTGGGTGGGCACCCACCGAATCCCACCGGCTAGGTACAAGGTCATCAAGGTTCTCATTAGCAGCTTCGAGAATTTCCTTGTTTATTATGCTCTCCTTTAGGGGGCTTTGGCTTTGCAGGACCAACCCTGCCAGCAGGCTCAGAATCTTGAGGGGGCAGTGCTGCTCTTGGTCCCTGACCTCATTTTGGCTGGCATACAGACCGCATACAGCATGCACATAAAACAGTTAGGGACTTCTCCTTAGTATCTGGGCTATTCATGTGGGTGTCTAGGGTATAGGGCCATGGACCGTACATTAAAATAGGATAATAAATAATTAGATATAATATTATTTTAAAATGTAGTTCCACATGATAGGACAATAAATAAATAAGACGTGTTAATTCATTGATAAAAGTATATCATCATCTGAACAACATTGAAAGCCCTCTCATACCGGCCCACAGCATACACTGGCTCTGGGGATATGCAACTATTTCATTACTCACTCACTCAACTTTTCAAACATAACAAATAAAATAAACACACACCACACCTCCACACATACTGTGCCTTCTGTTTACTTAGTTTTTATCTTCACTAATATAGAAATAGTGCTTGTGTTCAATTGTTATATGTGAAGATTTATAGAAAAGCTATATTTTGTATTGTATTGTTACAATCTGTACCGGGCTTGAATTGTGTTTATTTCTCATCTATTGAGAACTTTGTAATTTTTTAAATAACATGGAGTAATCTTTGTGTCCTGAACAACTGGTTATCAATATATAGTTTATCAACGACGAGAAGCTACTCGTTTTCGCTTTTTTAATCTATTTTCTTGAAAATTGGATACAGAACTTTGCGCCGTTCTGCACATCTTCTTTTCGGAAACTGATCATTCATGCCAATTTTGGTCCCAGCAAGTCTTTTACCCAGGCTTTTAACCATTATTTTATCTTTAAATGAAGCAAATTTGGCAACGATTGGGCGTTCGTACCTCTGCCCTCTCTGTCCGAGGCGGTGTACACGTTCAAGTTGGATCTTATCGATAACTTCGCGCGGTATCTGAAGCGCTGCAAAAAGGAACTCTCTAACTACAGATTCAGGAACCTCTCCTTCTTTCTCTTGGATACCTGTAAGTACCAAATTCTCTCTCATGGATCTAGTTTGTATGTCCAGTAAGCATTCCTTCAGAACGTTGTGTCTTGTTTTACCATCAAGACACTTGTCTCTCTCTGCCCACAGTGGAAAAAGGCAGCTTCACATACACCACCCTCCTCCACAAACCCTCCACAAACCCTCAAACCCTCACGGGTAAAGTATCTCAGGCTTTGTGCAGTATTTTGTGTCTTGAGAGGCATACATACAAATAAGTACTTTAAGTGGTACAAACTTTGTTTTGAACGGTCAAAAATTGCTTACCATTGAACAAAGTTGTCACATTTCCAGTCTGCTTAATCCTGAAAGGTGCAATATTCAGAAATCGCTCTACCATTTCCTGGTTGCTGAAATTCAAATAGTTTGCCTAATTTCAGTTTATGTGACAAAATAAGCAATGTATAGTGTAGATAATGATTGTACCATCTAAACCGCTGTGAAATATATACATTCAATAAATATATTCAATAACCAAAAATATTGTATTTTCAGCTGTTTGAATCTGGTGAACAAAACCGAAAGTAAAAGACCATAGAACAGGCCATAGAACATATCTACCACTTTTTAGGCATGTTTTCAATGAGAATGACAGATCTATAACTCATATTTCTATGTGAATTTGGTTGCCCAAAAAGTTACATATTGCCGCTTTAAGGGGAAGCTCTCCCATAGACAGCAATGTGAGAGCAGCTGGGTCTGATCTGATTAATTCATAGACTGACTGTATATGAAGGACAAAAAAGGAGCTACTGAGATATCTCGCTTGTTCTTACGTCTCTGCTACTACCACTGTTGATGATGTAAATATTGTAAATAATGGGACTGATGACACACCAATTAGATGTACACTACAGTAGACACAGACATTATCATATGAATGTAATGTGGACAACTGATGACAGTATCTTTTAAGTTAGATGGTTCTGGAGCTCAACATGTCTTCTCCATGTAACACATTACAGAGTTCTTTCATCTGACAACAGTGACATGACATTGATGCACTGACACACATCTCTCTTTTTGTTGAGTCATGCTAGAATAACACAGTGGGATATAAGGATATTTGTAAAATGTATTGAAGGACATGGTGATACAGTAGTAGCAGTAGTAGTAGCAGTAGTAGTAATAGTAGTAGTAGTGGTAGTGGTAGTAGTAGTAGTTGCAGTAGTATTAGTAATTGAGTATTTCATACATTGGTTGATATTTGGTCATTTTAAAACCATGAAAGAGGATCAAATGACTAATACCTCATCTGAATACACCTCACCACATCATTTACCTGTCTTGGACAACAGGCTGCAGATACAGTATGTAAATATGAGAATAGTGTCACTGTCACCGGTTATATAAATAGATTCACAGAAAACAACAGTTGTTTCCACAGCTGTCAGCATCGAGCTCCAAGAGAGCCCTCAAAAAGAGTCAAATTGGCAGGAGCTGTCATTATGAAATGATTATTATAACACATTATTTGATGATATATGATGTTCTATATTATATTAAGATTATAGAAATAATGTATTATCTGCTGTCTCTCTTTAACCAACTATCATAAATGAAACTTATCTGAAAGATAATATTTTATATCGCCATATAATTACAGCTAGCTAGAATCCTACCTACAGTAAATTCTACAGGCCATGTTTGAATGACGATGACAAGTCAACTGTCTTGGAACTGCCTTTAGAAGTGGTATTAGTAATACAGATCAATCACAGGGTTGCTAGTTTACAACATGTTCAAATGAATTCCAGGGGAAAATAAGACCTGTATTTCAACTCACCATCCCACTCAGCATTCTCCTGGGACACGCGTGCGTGCCTGCAAGCGTGTGTGTCATTCCTTAACAGGTATGTTTGTGTACTACTAGTGTGTGTGTGTCTGTCTGTGTGTGTATGCACACTTGCGTGCACATGTGATTGCGTGAGTGTTCATGGGATTTGAATGAGTGAGTATGTGTGATGTTGAGGGCCTTCTTCCTCTTCTGGTCTCCACTCTGAAAGAGAACTTAGAGCAGTGATGATGTCTGGTGAAATTGTCTACTCCGATGTTACATTCACTCGGCATCAGAACCAAGATACTGGAGTTGAAAGTGAAGTTTCTAAAGGTGAGTCTCTCCTACTCTTTATTCTCTCTCATTTATATAGTTTTATTCATTTTCAAACATAAGTTTACAATACAACATTTAATCATTTTGGGAGGTGGGGGGTGGAGATTATATTTCAACAAGAATATGGAACAGAAGAAGGCTGAATACACTGAGTGTATAAAACATGTGTAACGTTCCTGACCTGTTTTCTGTTGTTTTTGTATGTGTATATGGTCAGGGCGTGAGTTTTGGGTGGGCAGTCTATGTTTTCTGTTTCTATGTTGGTTTTGGGTTGCCTGGTATGGCTCTTAATTAGAGGCAGGTGTTTTGCGTTTTCCTCTAATTAAGAGTCATATTTAGGTAGGGTGTTCTCACTGTTTGTTTGTGGGTGATTGTCTCCTGTGTCGTCGATGTATGTACCATACGGGACTGTTTGGCTGTTCGTTCGTTTTGATGTAGTCTGTTCCTGTCCGTGAGTTCTACGTTTAGTTAGTTTAATTCATGTTCAGGTTTCGTCTACGTCGTTTTCTTGTTTTGTAATTTTGTAAGTGTTTGTTTCGTGTTGCCATCGTTTCAAATAAAGAGATGGCTTATTTCCCTAATGCTGCGTATTGGTCCACTGATCCTTCTCTCCTCTCCTCATCTGAGGAGGAGGAGGACAACAGTCCTTACAACATGACGAACACTTGCTCTTTCCAAGACATAGAATGACCAACTTAATCCAGGTGAACACTATGATCAATTATTGATGTAAATTATTAAATGCACTTCATTCAGTGTAGATGAAAGAAAGGTTAAAGAAGGATTTTTAGCCCTTGAGACAATTGAGACGTGGATTGTGTATGTTTGCCATTCAGAGGCTGAATTGGCAAGAAAAAAGATTTGAACGCGGTATGGTATTAAGTGACAGGCACACCGGTTTGTGTCAAGAACTGCAATGCTGCTGGGTTTTTCACGCTCAAAATGTTCACGTGTGTATCAACAATGGTCCACCACCCAAAAGACATCCAGCCAACTTGAAACAACTGTGGGAAGCATTAGAGTCAACATGGGCCAGCAATCCTGCGTAATGCTTTTGACACCTTGCAAGACCCCTGTATGTACAGAAATACCATAATAATTTGATAAAATATTGAATTTGGTCTTTACTACTACAGCCCATAGAAATGCATTGAATAACACATTCATAAATGCCCAAAAAGACAGTCAAAGAACAAATCATAACGAATAAGGTTTTGATGTCTATGTCCTATATCTAGGAGATAACTAAGGAATCATTTTAGTTTTTTGGACACATATTGAACCCCTTTTCTTTTGCCACAAAACTAGCTCCAAACTTCCATTAGTTTTTATAGGTTACCTTCAGACGAGTCCGGTGACACTTGTGGGGGTCGTAGAGCAAGACAGAACACCATTGTGTTCTTGATAGTCTCCCATTTCCACAGTGGGGTCACATTAGTTTGTAGCCCAAACGGTGCAGACGGTACAGACAGACGTTGGCACATCGGTGGTACAGCCGTTTTCGTGAGAAGACCGATTTTTGTGATGTCTCCTGGTCTGAGAAACAGCGCTGTACCTCTGCCACTTTCCACCACAGATGCGGAAGGTCGACATAAGCGGATTCGGTGGATTGACCCATGATAAAAAAACTGATCTCTCTATCTTAAATGACTGATGTTAGACTCAATGAATATTGTTAACTGGCTATAATGATGATTTACTGTGTGGTTGTGTCACAAATAATAACTGTGTAAACCCAGGGGATATAGGGAAAATAAGACAGTATCTTGGTTGGGATCAATATGAGCTTTCCTGAAGTGTATTTGTAACTGTACTTTTTCATATGAATTAGTACTATATGTTTAACATGTGGTATTGTATGAGTCACTGGGCATCTCTTTTAGAATGTACTATACCACAGTTACGTATAGTGCAATGTTTGTGTTTTATTTATGACTTTCAGTCAATTTCCTTTTGAATATATTCCATTCTCCACAGAGAATCCTATTTTGAAGGATATGTACAGTATTAGTGCAATACTGTAGACAGACAGACAGTGTCACGACTTCCCCCGAGGTCGGTCCCTCTCCTTGTTCGGGCGGCGATCGGCGGTCGACGTCACCGGCCTTCTTTTCATTTTCCGTTTGGCCGATCCCCTTTTCATTTTCCATTTGTTTTGTCTTTGTCTTACACACCTGGTTTCAATCCCCCAATTACTTGTTCATTATTTAACCCTCTGTTCCCCCATGTTTGTTTGTGAGTAATTGTTTATTGTATTGCGGTCCGTATTGTGTGGCCTTGTATTTACGACGTGTATTGTGATATATTTTGAGTAAAATTGCTATCTTTACTCTGATCTGCTGTTCTGCGCCTGACTCATCTCACCAGCTACACAGACAGACAGACAGACAGACAGACAGACAGACAGACAGACAGACAGACAGACAGACAATCAACCTGTTACATTTGGGTTTTGGCCAAAAGTGTTTCCTAATTTCTCATAACAATATGTTAGCTTTTCATCAGATATGTTAAATTAGAATATTAGATATTGTATCTCTTGGTTAGTTACCCTTACAGTTAATATAGTGGTTTGCATGTTGGACCTTCCTGTCACGTTCGTTGGAATAATTATCGGACCAAGGCGCAGCGGATGTTGAGTTCCACATAATTTATTATAAAGTGAAACTTAGCAAAACAAACAATAAACAATAGAACAATGAACCGTGACTACAGCGGTGCTACATGCACTAACTCAAAACAATATCCCATAAACCACAGTTGGAGAAAATGCTACTTAAATATGATCCCCAATTAGAGACACTGATTACCAGCTGCCTCTAATTGGGAATCATACAAAATCACCAACATAGAAAAACAAACCTAGAACCCCACATAGAAATAATAAACTAGACTAACCCCCCAGTCACACCCTGACCTACTCTACCATAGAAAATAAGGGCTTTCTATGGTCAGGACGTGACACTTCCTGTCAAGGGACTCTAATCTAGTAGAGCTCAAAGGAAAGAATGTGGAGATAGTGGATTGTTAAAGAGGAACTAGAATGCAGCATGCAACATATAAACATATAAATGCAACATGCAGAAATGTAAAAGGTTTTACTGAGATACAGTTCCTATGAGGAAATCAGTCAATTGAAATCAATTCATTAGGCTCTAATCTATGGATTACACATGACTGGGAATACAGATATGCATCTGTTGGTCACAGATACCTAAACAAATGGGCCTCACAATGGGCCTCAGGATCTCGGTACGGTATTTTTATTAATTTTAATTGCCAATCGATAAAATGCAATTGTGTTCGTTGTCCGAAGCTTATGACTGCCCAAACCATAAGCCCACCACCATCATGGGGCACTCTGTTCACAACATTGACATCCGCAAACTGCTCGCCAACACAACACCATACACATGGCCGGTTGGACAGACTGCAAAATTCTCTAAAACGACGTTGGAGGCGGCTTATGGTAGAGAAATTAACATTAAATTATCTGGCAACAGCTCTGGTGGACATTCCTGCAGTCAGAATGCCAACTGCGTTCTCCCTCAAAACTTTAGACATCTGTGGCACTTTAGAGTTACCTTTTATTGTCGTCAGCACAAGGTGCACCTGTGTAATGATCATGCTGTTTAATCAGCTTCTTGATATGCCACACCTGTCAGGTGGATGCACTATCTTGGCAAAGGATAAATGCTCACTAAGAGGGATGTAAATACATKTGTGCACAAAATTTGAGAGCAATAAAAATGTTGTGCATATGGAACATTTCTGGAATCTTTTATTTCAGCTCATGAAACATGGGACCAACACTTTACATGTTGCTTTTATATATAGTTTCAGTGTAGACTGATACATTTTCTAATATAATGTTGAGATAGTGGATTCATAGAGAGTAACTAGAGTGGTACAATTCTAATAGAATGTTGAGATAGTGGATTGTGAGAGGAACTAGAATGGTACAATTCTAATATAATGTTGAGATAGTGGATTGTGAGGGAGAAACTAGAATGGTACAAATCTAATTGGGCATAATCACCATGAGGTTAGTTAACCTCATGACCTTATAACCTCTGACCCCCACTCCTTTCCAGGAAGTGACCCTGGCACTAGGGACCCCTCTCCCTCAGTGGGGTAAAAGTCTACAATTCCTGAGGGAGGGTCTGGGAGCGTTCCCGTGGTGACCCTGGTCTGTCTCTGTGTTCCACTGCTGGGCTTGGCTATCACTCTGGGAGTCCCAGAAACGACAGTGGTAGGCCTGATCACAGACACTGATGAGTCAGCAGGGAGGAGGTCAGAGACATGGCAGTGTGGTGCCAGGACAATAATCTCTCCCTCAACGTCAGTAAGACCATGGAGCTGATTGTGGACTATAGGAGAAAGAGGGGAGACCACGCCCCTATCAACATCGAGAGGGCTGTTGTGGAGTTGGTCAAACAGAGGGTGGTACAGAGGGCTACCCGCACGATGTCAGAGAAAGGCCCGAAAAATTGCCAAAAAAGCCAGCCATCCAAGCCATAGACTGTTCTCTCTGCTACCGTCCGGCAAACGGTACCGGATCACCGGCTCTCGGACCAACAGGCTCCGAGACACTTAAACCCCCAAACCATAAGACTGCTAAATAGCCAGACTGCTAAATAGTCAGTTAATGCTACCCAAACTATCTGCACTGACTATATCTTGCAGTGACCCTACACACACTCACCAGACTATATATACAACCATATACACACTCACTAGACGATATATACAACCATATATACACTCACTAGATAATATATACAACCATATACACACTCACCAGACTATATACTGTATATACAGTGGGGAGAACAAGTATTTGATACACTGCCAATTTTGCAGGTTTTCCTACTTACAAAGCATGTAGAGGTCTGTCATTTTTATCATAGGTACACTTCAACTGTGAGAGACGGAATCTAAAACAAAAATCCAGAAAATCACATTGTATGATTTTTAAGAAATTAATTAGCATTTTATTGCATGACATAAGTATTTTGAATTACCTACAACATAAGATCCGGCTCTCACAGTACCTGTTAGTTTCATTTAAGAAGCCCCTCCTGCTTCTCCACTGCATTACCTGCTATAATGCACCTGTGTTGAACTCGTCGTGTACCGTGTAAAAAACACCTGTGCCACAACCACATCAAACAGACTCCAACCTCTCCACAATGGCCAAGACCAGTCGGAGCTGATGTAAGGACATCAGGGATAAAATTGTAGACCTGCACAAGGCTGGGATGGCCTACAGGACAATAGGCAACAGCTTGTGAAAAGGCAACAACTGTTGGCGCAATTATTAGAAAATGGAAGAAGTTCAAGATGACGGTCAATCACCCGGTCTGGGCCCCTATGCAAGATCTCACCTCGTGGGCATCAATGATCATGAGGAAGATGAGGGATCAGTCCAGAACTACACGGCAGGACCTGGTCAAGTGACCTGAAAGAGAGCTGGGACCACAGTCTCAAAGTAAACCATTAGTAACAACACTACGCCGTCATGGATTAAAATCCTGCAGCGCACGCAAGGGTCCCCTGCTCAAGCAGCCGCATGTCCCAGGCCTTCTTAAGTTTGCCAAGAATGACCATTCAGGATATCCAGAGGAGGAATGGGAGAAAGGTCATGTGTTCTGTAAGACAAAATAGATATTTTTGGTCTAAACGCCACTCGCCAGTTTTGAGGAAGAAGAAGGATGAGTACAACCAAGAACACCATCCAACCGTGAAGCATGGACGGTGGAAACATCATTCTTTGGGATGCTTTTCTGCAAAGGGGACAGGACGACTGCACCATATTGAGGGGAGGATGGATGGGGCCATGTATGCGCGAGATTTTGGCCAACAACCTCCTTCCCTGAGTAAAAGCATTGAAGATGGGTCGTGGCTGGTCCTTCAGCATGACAACGACCCGAAACACACAGCCAGGGCAACTAAAGGAGTGGCTCCGTAAGAAGCATCTCAAGGTCCGCGAGTGGCCTAGCCAGTCTTCCAGACCTGAACCCAATAGAAAATCTTTGGAGGGCAGCTGAAAAGTCCGTATTGCCCAGCGAACACCCCCCGAAACCTGAAGGATCTGAGAAGTCTGTAGGAGGAGTGCCAAAATCCCTGCTGCAGTGGTGTGCAACCTGTTCAAGAACTACAGGAAACGTATGACTCTCTGTAATGGCAAACAAGAGTTCTGTACCAAATAATTAAGTTCTGCTTTTCTGATGTATCAAATACTTATGTCATGCAATAAAAGTGCAACTAATTACTTACAAATCATACAATGTGGTTTTCTGGATTTTTATTTTAGATTCCGTCTCTCACAGTTGAAGTGTACCTATGATAAAAATTACAGACCTCACATGCTTTGTAAGTAGGAAAACCCTGCAAAATCGGCATGTGTATCAAATACTGTGTTCTCCCACTGTATATATACAAACCATATACACACTCACTAGACTAATATATACAACCAATATACACACTCAATAGACTATATACACAAACCAAATACACACTCAACTAGACTAATATATACAAACCATATGCACACTCACTAACTATATGTACAACCATAACACTCACGCCCCTATCAACATCGAGAGGGCTGTTGTGGAGTTGGTTGTACAGAGTGTCGTATACACTACACTTATATAGACTATATATACAAACTATACACCACAGATTATAATACAACCATATACAACATCACTAGACATATATATCAAACCATAATCCACACACACACTACATTGACACTCCGACTCCACACAAAAACCCCACACATCACTACAAATGGTTCTTTATTTACTCTATCCTGATGCCTAGTCACTTTACCCTTCCTTCATGCACAATCTACCTCAATACATCACACCTCTGCACATTGATCTGGTAACTGGTACCCCTGTATATAGCCTCACATTCATCTGGTACGGTACTCCCTGTATATAGCCTCACATTGATCTGGTACTGGTACTCCCTGTATATAGCTCCACATTGATCTGGTACTGGTACTCCTGTATACAGCCTCACATTGATCCTGGTACTGGTACTCCTGTAATAGCTCCACATTGATCTGGTACTGGTACTCCTGTATATAGCCTCACATTGATCTGGGTACTGGGTACCTCCTGTATATAGCCCTCACATTTGATCTGGTACTGTGTACTCCCTGTATGTAGCTCACATTGATCTGGTACTGGTACGTTCCCTCTTAATGTAGCCTCACATTGATCTGGTACTGGTACTCCCCGTATATAGCCTCACATTGATCTGGTACTGGTACTCCCTGTATTAGCCTCACATTGATCTGGTACTGGTACTCCCTGTATAAGCCTCACATTGATCTGGTACTGTAACTCCCTGTATGTAGCGCTCACATGATCTGGTACTGGTACTCCCTGTATTAGCCTCACATTCAGCTGGTACTGGTTACTCCCTGTATATAGCCCACATTGATCTGGTACTGTACTCCCTGTATATAGTCACAATTGATCTGGTACTGAATACTCCCTGTATATAGCCTCAACATTGATCTGGTACTGGTACTCCCTGTAATATAGCCTCACATTGATCTGGTACTGGGTACTCCTGTATATAGCCTCACATTGATTCTGGTACTGGTACCCCTGTATATGCCCACATGACTGGTACTGGACTCCCTGTATATGCTCCATTTCTTCGTATTGTATTCTATTTGTGTTTTATTTTATCCTCTTGGTGTTACTATTTAAACTCTGCATATTTTGACTCAACTGCTTTTGACCAATCAGATCAATCTCTTTTGGCTGATATTAGGTCAAAAACAAATTGGGCTGCCTGTGGTAAATGCAGCCAGTGTGAGGAATATGTGAAAACCCTGGGCTCATTTATTCACATTCTGTCTCTAAGGCTGTGTTCACACAGGCAGTCCAATTCTGATCTTTTGCCCAATTATTGTCAAAATACTGATCTGATTGTGCAAAAAGCAATATTGGGCAAAGGATCAGAATTAGTCGACTGTCTAAACGCAGTATGTCATGGTTTCTCATTCCAGATATCTCCTTTCTCTTCTGGTTATCTCTCCCTTAGTCCATAACTCTTGTGCTCTCTTAAAAGGGGCACACACACATTTAACCAAGAACATCACAGGATAAGAAAGTGAAAGTTATCACATTTCAATGATGTTTATCTCTTCTCATCTTCTAGGGAATCAGAAGAGATGGTAAATACCAGTCAGCTGGTGTTCTTCCTGGCTGGGAGTTCCACAATGGATCATGTAACTACTTTCTCTAAAGACAGAGAGGAAGTTAGGAGTATTGTTGGTCATGTAGTGTAACTAAATGCTGCATGACTCTCACATAAATGTCAGACTTACATTTACATTTACATAAGTCATTTAGCAGACGCTCTTCATCCAGAGCGAACTTACAAGTTGGTGGCATTTCACCTATGATAATCCAGTGCGAATCAACCACTTTACAATAGTGCATCTAACTCTTATTAAGGGGGGGGGGGGGGGTTAGAAGGATCTATTCTTATCCTATCCTAGGTATTTCCTTAAAGAGGTGGGGTTTCAGGTGTTTCCGGAAGGTGGTGATTGAACTCCGCTGACCTGGCGTCGTGAGGGAGTTTGTTCCCACAATTGGGGTGCCAGAGCAACGAACAGTTTTGAAGCTGGCGGAGCGGCGAACTTGTACTTCCTCAGAGGTAGTGGAGGCGAGCAGGCCAGAGGGGAATGAACGCAGTGCCCTATGTTTTGGGTGTAGGGCCTATCAGGAGCCTGAAGGTACGGAGTGCCCTGTTCACCCTCATCAGCTCCGTAGGCAGCACCATGGTCTTGTAGCGGAATGCGAGCTTCAACTGGAAGCAGGTACAAGTGAGAGAGCGGAGGAGCGGGGATGACGTGAGAGAACTTGGAAAGAGTTGAACACAGACGGGCTGGCGGCGTTCTGGATGCAGGTTGTGGGGGTTATAATGTGCACAGGCAGGCGACCCAGCCAACCAGCGAGTTGCAGTAATCCAGACGGGAGATGACAAGTGCCTGGATTAGGACCTGCGCCGCTTCCTGTGTGAGGCAGGGTCGTACTCTGCGAATGTTGTAGAGCATGAACCTACAGGAACGGGTCACCGCCTTGACTTCAAGTTAGCAGTTATCGAACATATAATGGAAAGCCTTCCCAGAAGAGAGGAGGCTGTTATAGAAGCAATTGGGGGACCAACTCCATATTAATGCCCATGATTTTGGAATTAGATGTTTGACGAGCAGGTGTCCACATACTTTTGCTCATTTAGTGTAATGTATTGCTACTTGACTCTCACATAAAGGGCAGACTTCACGTTAGGCTACATCCTTCTTTCAGTATCTCTGTGTTTTGCATGTCGGTCTCAATTGGTTGACTTGAGTGGAAAGCAGACAGGGTTCTCGCTCTTTAAGTTAAAAATATACTTTATTTAGAATAGTATAAAAAATGAATGTTCAGCCATCAAGGCTTTCATCAGGATGAAAAGCGTTGTGTTGTTTTCTCCATAGGAGTTTATAAAACAGAGAGTTGTAACACTGGGAATTGATCCTTATGAACACAGCCCCTGGATTGGACTGACAGATAGAACTTGTGGTTTAGCCTGTATGGTTTAGCCTGCATGGTTTAGCCTGCATGGTTTACCTGTATGGTTTAGCCTGTATGGTTTAGCCTGATTGGTTTAGCCTGTATGGTTACCCTGCATGGTTTAGCCTGCATGGTTTAGCCTGCATGGTTTAGCCTGTATGGTTTAGCCTGTATGGTTTAGCCTGCATGGTTTAGCCTGTATGGTTTAGCATGTATGGTTTAGCCTGATGGTACCTGTATGGTTTGCCTGTATGGTTTAGCCTGTATGGTTTAGCCTGTATGGTTTAGCCTGTATGGTTTAGCCTGTATGGTTTAGCCTGTATGGTTTAGCCTGCATGGTTTAGCTTGTATGGTTTAACCTGTATGGTTTAGACTGTATGGTTTAGCCTGTAGGTTTAGCTTGTATGGTTTAACCTGTATGGTTTAACCTGTATGGTTTAGCCTGTATGGGTTAGACTGTATGGTTTACCTGCATGGTTTAGCCTGTATGGTTAGCTGTATGGTTTAGCTTGTATGGTTTAGCTTGTATGGTTTAGCCTGTAGGGTTTAGCTTGTATGGTTTAGCCTGTATGGTTTAGCTTGTAGGGTTTAATGTTTAGGGTTTAGCTTGTATGGTTTAGCCTGCATGGTTTAGCCTGTATGGTTTAGCCTGCATGGTTTAGCCTGTATGGTTTAGCCTGTATGGTTTAGCCTGTATGGTTTAGCCTGATGGTTTAGCCTGCATGGTTTAGCCTGTATGGTTTAGCCTGTATGGTTTAGCTTGTATGGTTTAGCTGTATGGTTTAGCCTGTATGGTTTAGCCTGTATGGTTTAGACTGTATGGTTTTAGCCTGATGGTTTAGCCTGTATGGTTAGCCTGTATGTTTAGCCTGTATGGTTTAGCCTGTATGGTTTAGCTCTGTTATGGTTTAGCCGTATGGTTTAGACTGTATGGTTTAGCCTGTATGGTTAGCTGTATGGTTTAGCCTGTATGGTTGCTGTATGGTTTAGCTGTATGGTTTAGCCTGTATGGTTAGACTGTATGGTTAGACTGTATGGTTTAGCTGTATGGTTTAGCCTGTAGGTTTAGCTTGTATGGTTTAGCCTGTATGGTTTAGCCTGTATGGTTTAGCCTGTATGGTTTAGCCCCTGTTATGGTTTTAGACTGTATGTTTAGCCTGTATGGTTAGCCTGTATTGGTTTTAGCTTGTATGGTTTAGCCTGTATGGTTTAGCCTGTATGGTTTAGCCTGTATGGTTTAGCCTGTATGGTTTAGCCTGTATGGTTTAGCCTGTCATATCAAGCTTCTATTCAGGAAAATGTAACTATCTAGTTTGTTGGAGATGGTTTTTAACAATTGGATTTAATTTGTCAATTCAGCTGTTTTGTATACATTTATATGTAAAGTATGTACAATGCTAGATGTAATTAGACACAAACCTTTTCTCTCTGTGTTTGCGGTTCGGCATCTGAGTCTATGTCAAGTCTTAGTCAATGTAACATCAGGGGGATGGAGGGGTAGTTTAGTAGGGTAGTTTATCTCCTATTGTGCAGTACACTGTGTCTGGTTTGTTGACATTATTCCCAAATTCTTCTGCTTTTAGCTGTAATTGACTGTCTTACTTCAGTAATTCATCCACACAAGCAGCTGGATGTGACAGAACATACTGAAAGTGATAGATGGATAACTTAGTTATATTTGTAAATATTCCATCTCATTAATAATTAGATATACAGTATATATAAAAAAAATATATTATAGAAAGAAAGTAATATACTCAGATGACTGATTGGTTGGATGGTTGCTGGAAAGGTTCATTGAATGATTGATTGATTGGGTCCAATTCAGGAACTAAACTGAAATTCTATTTCGTTAAATAAAAAATAAAAATGTTTTTTTCCAATTACGTCTCAAGTCAGTTGAATGGAAATGCACCGTGCAGGTAATGGAGAAGATGCATAAAGATGGCAGAATTCAGATATGACGTCATTGTTTTAGCAATATCCACTGAGTTTTTAAATGACATGGCTTAATGTGCCAATAAATCAGCACAATCTACTTTTTCAAATTGCCAGCATCTTGAAGCTAAAATTGGGATCATGTATACTGTGCTAATGAACATACAGCAAAATATTAACAGAGAGCAATATAAAATACTCAGAACTTAGCAAAACAAAGAATGTGTGGTAAGTGCATGGAGGCTGCCAGCTACAGACATGTAACATCAGGGGGTTTCTGAGACGGATGTATCTCCTATTGTGAAATACACTGTCTGGTTTGTTGAAGTTATTCCACGCTTTGAGTGGCGCTGTGCTGCAGCTGGTTTCTGTACGGTGCTGTAGAAGACTGTAGAAGACTGGTATAGGCTCGGCCTCAGAAGGGCTCTGTGGTCCTGGCATCTCTTCTGGTGCAGCGCACACTTTGTCCACTTGATGGCGATCTTGTACCGCTGATCGCTGCACAGTGCTGTAAAATGCCTATGCCTGTTGGGGGAACTGTGGTTCTTTCCTCTGTTCTGGTGAAGTGTACTCTTTGTCCCCTGGGTGTCCCTCTTCTCCTCCTGCTGCTTATGCTGGTACTGCTGCTCCTGGACTCCCTGCAGGGTCGTAGATTGATGTTACCTCAGGACCCACTGTGTTCTGTGGTTCAGCCTCTCCCCTGGTGGAGCGCTCACTGGGTTGACATGTTAGGAGATGAGACATACTGTAAAAACATTCAAATAGTCATTCTTTAAAATGTTATAAAAACAAAGTTCCAGCATCCTAGAAAGACCTTGTATCTCACATTTTGATGATTTTATTTAGTTTTTACATGAATTGAAAGCACCTGCATTGTCAGTTCTTATTTACACCGTCTTCTGGTTGACATGATCCATCCTACACCAACTAACACAATGAAGAACAATCCACCACTAACACCACCCACAATGGTGCCAACTGGTGATGCTGCAGCTATCGCCTTCTTCTGATCAATACCTGAGATGTCACACACACACACACACACACACACACAGCTAATCAACATTTTGCTGGGGAACAATAATAATAACTATGACGTTAAAACCTTGTTGATATATAAATAGATTTGTATAATGATAGATGGATAGAAGGTATGAACAGAAGGTAGAAGTAAATTAGACTTACATATGTCCTCCATGCGTTGTGATTTGGTCTCTGCACTGACGTGATTGTTGACGATACACTGGATGAATCCATTACCACTGGAGACGGTGATGTTGACCTCAGAGACTGACAGAGAATCCTGGTACAGTGGGCACTGACCTCCATCACAGACAGAAAACTTCCAGCCTGAACAATTCACTGTGATGTTACAAAGTCCTGTACTTGAGTTGTAGTAGGTGACCTGCATGGCTGGAATGGGAACAGCTTCTACAACAACCAACACAGTTCAGAAAGATACATTTGACATGTATGACTGGTGAAGACACTTAAAAGGAGATTCGCTTTTTGAAGCAAAGCAGAAACACATAGCAGACTACCAAAACACAACAAATCACAAAACTCACCCAACACCTTAAGTTTGTATGAAGACGTTGAATCTGTCCAATCTATTTTATTTGCATTTGCAATGTAAATTCCACTGTCTGTGTCTGTCAGATTCTTAATGCACAGAGTTTGGTTCACTGGGTTATAATCTACCTTCTCCTTGTATTTAGGAGAGATCTCTTTATCATCAACTATTACAGTACTATTGACCTTCCATCTAAGTCCTTTAAGTTCCTCAGGTTGTTCTGCTACAGCCAGACACACTGAACCTCCCTTCAAGCCATACTGGTCCTTTGGAGGGTCTTCAGCCCAGGTATCTAAAGAGAGGAAGAGGTTGCATCTGTTTTTTCAGTGAGGGATAAAACACCAAAAACAAACCAGGCTAAAACATGAAACTGTGTTAATTTACAATTTACTTTTACAATTGTTATTTTAACTTTTTCTTCTGTCCTCAATGCTTAATCCCATTGGAAAATACAGGTGCACCATTAAGTAAATCTGTCCTTATTTAGTAAATCTGTCTGTTTTGTATAATATCAGCCAGTATTTTTTTTAAGTAGTGCTCACGATCCAAAACTGGTCCCTGAATCTGTAAATGTTTCTCAATTCATAACATCGTTTACAAATCCAATTGATATATCAATCTAATTCATACAAATTGTTAGACATTTTTTGTCCTTAAGATCCCATTCAATCACTTAAAATAAATGTATATAGGTTACCTGTCAGGATGAGTAGAAACCAAAGAATATTCAATTTAGAAGAGTGAGAGATACAGGCTGGCATCGTTCAATGATCTCTGTCAAAATTGAGTCACTCAAAAAATAAATAATTAGGGACTGTAGCATTACTCATAGCATTACTCTCACCTTCTTCAATTGGATTATTCTAAAACGGATTCAGTAGTTTTTGTTCCCCTGATCAATCTACACACAATACCCTATAATGACAAAGGATTTTTTGGGTTGACATTTCAGCAAAAAAATATATATATATTTTTAATATAACATTTACATAAGTATTTAGACCCTTTACTCAGTACTTTGTTGAAACACCTTTGGCAGCAATTACAGACTTGAGTTTTCTTGGGTATTACGCTACAAGTTTGGCACACCTATATTTGGGGAGTTTCTCCCATTCATCTCTGCAGATCCTCTCAAGCTCTGTCAGGTTAGACGGGGAGTCTTGCTGCACAGCTATTTCCAGGTCTCTCCAGAGATGTTCAATCGGGTTCAAGTCCGGGCTCTGGCTGGGCCACTTAAGGACATTCAAAGAGTTGTCCCGGAGCCTATCCTGCGTTGTCTTGGCTGTGTGCTTAGTGTCGTTGTCCTGTTGGAAGGGGAACCTTCACCCCAGTCTGAGGTCCAGAGCGCTCTGGAGCAGGTTTTCATCAAGGATCTCTCTGTACTTTGCTCCATTYATCTTTCCCTCAATCCTGACTGGTCTCCCAGTCCCTGCCACTGAAAAACATCCACACAGCATGATGCTGCCACCACCATGCTTCACCATATGGATAGTACCAGTTTTCTTCCTGACGTGACGCTTGGCATTCAGGCCAAAGAGTTCCATCTTGGTTTCATCAGACCAGAGAATGTTGTGCCTCTCTACCAGAAAGGCCTGATTTGTGGAGTGCTGCAGAGATGGTTGTCCTTCTGCAAGGTTCTCCCATCTACACAAAGAAACATTTGAGCTCTGTCAGAGTGAACACCGGGTTCTTGGTCCCCTCCCTGACCAAGGCCTTTCCCCCCGATTGCTCAGTTTGCCGGGTGGCTAGCTCTAGGAAAAGTCTTGGTGGTTCCAAACTTCTCCCTCTTAAGAATGATGGAGGCCAGTGTGTTCTTGTGGAACTTCAATGCTGCAGAAATTGTTTGGTACCCTTCCCCAGATCTTTGCCTCGACACAATCCTGTCTCGGAACTCTACGGACAATTCCTTTGACCTCATGGCATGGTTTTTAATCTGACATGCACCTTCAACTATGGGACCTTAAATAGACAGGTGTGTACCTTTCCAAATCATGTCCAATCAATTGAATTTACCACAGGTGGACTCCAATCAAGTTGTAGAAACATCTCAAGGATTATCAATGGAAACAGGATGCACCTGAGCTCAATTTCGAGTCTCATAGCAAACGGTTTGAATACTTATGTTAATAGGGAATTTCTGTTTTCTATTTGTAATACATTTGCAAAAATGTCGAAAAACCTGCTTTGTCATTATGGGTTATTGTGTGTAGATTGATGAGAAAAAAATGTGTTTAATCAATTTCATAATAAGGCTGTAACGTAACAAAATGTGGAAAAAGTGAAAGGGTCTGAATAGTTTCTGAAAACACTTTATTATGACTCACTGGGGTATTTCTTTGTGGTCCAAAGTTAGTAGTGTTCATAGTTAAGTAACAACCTTCTAAGGAGGCACATTGCAACAAAAAAATTAACAATTAATAACAATGACAGATTTTAACTAGATTAACAGTATTTTTTGCACAGATCTGGGCTGTTTTGCACCACAATCTTATTTGATATAACATTGATCTGATGATTGCAAAGCACATGAGAAAGAGGTATTGATAAACAATCTCCTAACTGGCCTCACCATAGACATTAGACTGCTTATACTAGCTCTACCTTTCAATCTCAAAATGGTTGAAAGACTGTCTCTAAATTGTAAAGATTGGCAAAGACAATGTCTAAACTGGTTACTACAGGGGTTCGCAAACTTTTACTGAACACAACCCCAAGAATAAGAAGACGTTAAAATATGTGGTCAGGGTGAGGGGCGTAGTTTCCTTTTCAGGTGTTACATTTAGCAGCAGTATGTGTGAGAGTGACACAGACACAGCAGATTCATGTGAATATTATAAAATCTGCATAAAAATATGTGCATTTCCCCACCAGAGGTGTTTCCATCTGACTGACTTTGTTGCGGATAAAAGGCTGTGCATCCCTTATGGTAAAAACACGATTTCACATGTGGAAAATCACGTGATTTCAAATGTGACATTTCCACGTTTTGTACATGTAAAATCATGTGAAACCATATGTCTTTTGGAAGAATTCACATGGATTTTCACATGATCGCATAGCCATTCACATGTGGATTCAAATTTTCACATGAGGCTTCACAGGTTATGCCCTGCAACAAAATGAGTCATTATGATTCACACACAGTGCTTTTAACACACACTACATGACCAAAAGTATGTGCCACCTGCTCGTCAAACAACTCATTCMAATATCATGGGTATTAATATGGAGTTGGTCCCCCCTTTGCTGCTATAACAGCCTCTACTCTTCTGGAAAGGCTTTCCACTAGATGCTGGAACATTGCTGCGGGGACTTGCTTCCATTCAGTATCACGTTTTAAGGTATGACCCAGGTGCAGACAGTGTTGAAGAAACAAAGGTTTTTTCCTTGAACAGAGGCAGGCAAACAACCGGTCAAGGCAGGCAGGAGTCAATAATTCAGAGAGGGTGTAAGGTACAGGACAGCAGGCGGGCTCAGGGTCAGGTCAGGCAGAGGTCGGTAATCCAGAGTAGTGAGGCTAAGGTACAGGACAGCAGGCGGGCTCAGGGTCAGGTCAGGCAGAGGTCGGTAATCCAGAGGAGTGAGGCTAAGGTACACAACGAAAGGCAGGCTCAGGGTTAGGGCAGGCAGAATGGTCAGAACTGGGAAACTAGAAATCAGGAGCAAGCAACAGGCGGGAGCAGGGAAACAAAATGCTGGTAGGTTCTACGAACAAAACGAACTGGTAACAGACAAACAGATAACACAKGTATAAGTMCCCARGGGATAATGGGGAAGATGGGCAACACCTGGTGGGGGGTGGAGACATGCACAAGGACAGGTGAAACAGATCAGGGCGTGACATTCAGCCACAAGAGCATTAGTGAGGTCGGGTACTGATGTTGGGCGATTAGGCATTGGCATTGCAATTCATCCCTAAGGTGTTTGATGTGGTTGAGGTAAGGCTTATGTAGGTAAGGGCATTGTATGCCATTATACTGCCAATGTTTGTCTATGGAGATTGCATGACTGTGTGCTCGATTTTATACACCTGTCAGCAACAGGTGTGGCTGAAAAAGTCAAATCCACTCATTTGAAGGGGTTTCCACATACTTTCTATATATAGTGTTTTTGACATACATTACTATATTGTGTATGTTTATACAGTAATTATTATTCAATATGTTCTTACCTGGGATTTTAACTCACAACCTCTTGGTTCACTTCCTTCCGATCATCTTGCTACTCCACCATGTCTGTGTCAATAACTAATTTCAATTGTTTTCGTACAATTTGGACTTCAAAGTACATCTCAGCTTTGTTAAAAATGCAGTCAAGAAAAACGATTATATTTGTCATAGTGTCGAGTAACATGAAAACAGAATAATATGCCCCACCAACATTAGACAACTATACAGAAAACCGTCAAATTACTGAATCCAGTAAATTAAATCAATGATGACAGAATAGTCGGATTAACTGATAACTAAAATAGCAGTCTAGATAGAACACTTTTGCTACTTTAAGTGCAGAGATTTTGTATTGTATATACTGTGTTTGGGTATGTGGCATAGCAGAAAGGTCTGTATACCTCAAATCCAGAGGTTGTGAGTTCAAATCCCAGTTGGAGTCAATCATTAGCTGAATATCAACAACATATGAAATGTATTTTTTGGGGAGAAATATCACATGTAAAGTGTTTAAAAAAAATGTCATGTGAAATTTCACGTGAAGAGCTCCAAAAACACATTTTCACATGTGGTTCAACATATGATAAAATGAAACTACATTGTTAGCCATGCTGTTAGTTTAGTAATTTTTTTCTCATATTACTGTATATTTCAACAGTAATAGAATACTGTATTAGTGTTTTACTATATATTTACTGTCAATCGCTATGTGCCTGGGTAGGCTACTTTTTTGGCCTGTCTTGCAAATTAACTTGGCATAACTCACTTGCAATTGCATTTCAACTTATCGGATACAAGGTGTGGAAAGCGTTCCACATGGATGCTGCCCATGTTGACTCCATTGCTTCCCGTAGTTGTGTCAGTGTGGCTGGATATCTTTTGGGTGGTGGACCATTCTTGACACATACTGGAAACTGTTGAGGGTGAAAAACCCCGCAGCATCGCAGTGCTTGACACAAACCGGTGCGCCTGGCACCTACTACCATACCCCCTTCAAAGGCAATTAAATATTTTGTCTTGCCCATTCACCCTATGAATGGCACACATACACAATCCATGTCTCGATTGTCTAGTCTTAAAACTCCTTCTTTAACCTGTCTCCTCCCCTTCATCTGCACTGATTGAAGTGGGTTTAACAAGTGACATCAATAAGGGATCATAGCTTTCACCTGGATTCACCTGGTCAGTCTATGTCATGGAAAGAGCAGGTGTTCTTACGGTTTTGTGTACTCAGTGTACATTTCTGCACGTTGCTAAAACTTGCCTGAAATCAAGTCAATAATTGTGAGATTATCTGACAACACCAATGAGAAAGTAGCAGTGCTCAGGGACACATGACATTAAGGCCTACATTCAATCAGATCAAGCGTAAAAACTCGACAGCCGACACCCGCATAGCTTGTGTTTTGGCAGTGTCAGAGGTGTATCTGAGTTACGGTACTGTGTTGTTCCATGGTGTACAAAAAGTTCAAAGGTACACATAAGGCACCCTCAGAGGAACTCACGTGGTACTGGTCGGTACTTTTAGGGTAAATGTTCAGATAATCTAGTATAATGTTTTCTACCCAATATATTCCATTTAATGCTGTTTCGGGAACCATTTGGGAGATGGAAATTTACCAGTTGTGAAATCGTAAACACCAGTTGGATGAATTCACACGCTTTGAACTCTAATGGCCAACAAGCTGCGTAAATCATAAACTAAAAGTACAGCTGTCATGCTTGTAAACAAATTTGTTTTCAAAAACCAAATAAAATAGAGTGCTTTCATTAATAAGGTTTTGTTTTTGATTTAATCCTGCAATCGCCACAGGCCAACTGCCACTGACATTTGATTTTGTAACAACAAATAATGTTGATAACCAGCCAGGCGCGAATGCGTCTCTCTCTCTCCTCACTGAATGAATAGACAAACGGGCGATAATTTTGCACCTTACTTCACAGTTTAATTTAAATTAGGCCTAACTGAATGATAAGGAGGGTGATGAGGTTGATTTAATTTAGATAGACAATAGTGTAATGATGAGTTTGTGTTATGCCTATTTATCAGCAGCAAATCATTTGACTGCGTGCCTTGTGGGTTGATACCATTATCTTTTTAGTCTTTGCAAAAAGAAGCTGTTATGGGACAGTTTTATTTACTCTCCATTACTTTTCTAATGTATTGTAAGGGAAACGAAAACATGCTACATGTTGCAGGAAGCCTTTAGAATAGTATAAACCATATCCTTGACTCTACTAAGTTGATGAAAGGGAAAGAAATGATGACAGTCAGCCTGCACAGCCAGCCCATAGAAACGTTAACTATACTGAAACTAATTTCACACATAAGAGTTAGCCTATAGACACGATTAATTGACAATAATCTAATGAGTGACAATATTAGGCGTATCAGTTGTCAAATAATACATGAAGGGATGGGTGTATCTTGTCATTGGCAGATGCAGGGAAAGCAGCATCACTTTATCAAATCCTCCTTCAGAGTCACATGCAGGTAAAATATTTTGATTTCTATATAATATCAGAAAGAGCATATTCTGCAGTTTCTATGACTCTTACCTCTGTCAAATAACTCTCAAAACCTAAGAGGTGCAGTTATATTTACAAATGTCACTTTTTCCAAGAATATCCATGCTGTCTATGCATTCAGTATATGACCACTCACACGGCAGCATTGCTCTGGCTACTAAGCAAAAACTAGTAACTTAATGGGCGATAGAAACCAGATACAAGCTGATAATAGTCCATGTGACTTCAATGAACTGTAGTGTCTTGATATATGACATGCTATTTTAACAAATCAATTACATTTACATTTAAGTCATTTAGCAGACGCTCTTATCCAGAGYGACTTACAAATTGGAAAGTTCATACATATTCATCCTGGTCCCCCCGTGGGAATTGAACCCACAACCCTGGTGTTGCAAGCGCCATGCTCTACCAACTGAGCCACACGGCAATCCAATTAATATTACCTGATTAACTTCTCTGGGATATGTGGGACCCAAAAGCCAGAAAAAATGCAGCGCGCCAAATTCAAATATATTACTATAAAAATCAATCTTTCATAAAATCACACATGAAAGACACCAAATTAAAGCTACACATGTTGTGAATCCAGCCAACATGTCTGATTTCAAAAAGGATTTACGGCGAAAGCACACCAAATGATTATGTTAGATCAGTACATAGCCACAGAAAAACACAGCCAAAGATAAGATTTCCAGCCAAAGATAGGAGTCACAAAAATCAGAAATAGAGATCAAATTAATCACTAACCTTTGATGCTCTTCATCAGATGACACTCATAGGACATCATGTTACACAATACATGTATGTTTTGTTCGATAATGTGCATATTTATATCCAAAAATATTAGTTTACATTGGCGCCATGTTCAGAAATGCCTCCAAAATATCCGGAGAAATTGCAGAGAGCCACATCTAATAACAGGAATACTCATCATACACTTTGATGAAAGATACATGTTTTACAAAGAATTATAGATACACTTGTTCTTAATGCAACCGCTGTGTCAGATTTCAAAAAAACTTTACGGAAAAAGCACACCATGCAATAATCTGAGACGGCGCTCAGATATAACATTTCTCCGCCATGTTGGAGTCAACAGAAATACGAAATGACATCATAAATATTCCCTTACCTTTGATGATCTTCATCAGAATGCACTCCCAGGAATCCTAGTTCCACAATAAATTGTTGTTTTGTTCGATAATGTCCATTACTTATGTCCAAGTAGCTACTTTTGCTAGCACATTTAGTGCACATGTCCAAACGCTCGCGCAGATGCAGGCGAACTCGGACGAAAACTTCAAAAAGTTCTATTACAGGTTGAATAAACTGGTCAAACTAAGTAGAGAATCAATCTTCAGGATGTTGTTATCATAACTATCCAATAAAGTTCCAACCGGAGAATTCCTTCGTGTCTCTAGAATGGTTATTACTGCATTGTCGGAACTAGAAGCACAAGCATTTCGCTACACTCGCATTAACATCTGCTAACCATGTGTATGTGACTAATAAAATTTGAATTGATTTGATTTGATTTAATGGAAAGCAAGACGATATCATTTGGAATGCGCATGACCAGGAACTAGCATTCTGCCAGACCAATGACTAAAACACCTCCCATCCAGCTCAACATCACAGTAGAGGCTTCATTCAACGTTCTACAGACTGTTGACATCTAGTGGAAGGCGTAGGAAGTGCAAACAGATCCATATCTTACAGGGATTTGAATAGGCGATGCGTTGAACATCGACCAGCCTCAGAATTCTCACTTCCTGTTTGGAATTTTTCTCAGGTTTTTGCCTGCCATATGAGTTCTGTTATACTCACAAACATCATTCAAACAGTTTTAGAAACTTCAGAGTGTTTTCTATCCAATAGTAATAATAATNACAGCACAAACCAAGGGGGGCGCCAACCCAGACAGGAAGATCACGTCAGTAACTCAACCCACTCAAGTGACGCACCCCTCCTAGGGACGGCATTGGCATTGCAATTCATCCCTAAGGTGTTTGATGTGGTTGAGGTAAGGCTTATGTAGGTAAGGGCATTGTATGCCATTATACTGCCAATGTTTGTCTATGGAGATTGCATGACTGTGTGCTCGATTTTATACACCTGTCAGCAACAGGTGTGGCTGAAAAAGTCAAATCCACTCATTTGAAGGGGTTTCCACATACTTTCTATATATAGTGTTTTTGACATACATTACTATATTGTGTATGTTTATACAGTAATTATTATTCAATATGTTCTTACCTGGGATTTTAACTCACAACCTCTTGGTTCACTTCCTTCCGATCATCTTGCTACTCCACCATGTCTGTGTCAATAACTAATTTCAATTGTTTTCGTACAATTTGGACTTCAAAGTACATCTCAGCTTTGTTAAAAATGCAGTCAAGAAAAACGATTATATTTGTCATAGTGTCGAGTAACATGAAAACAGAATAATATGCCCCACCAACATTAGACAACTATACAGAAAACCGTCAAATTACTGAATCCAGTAAATTAAATCAATGATGACAGAATAGTCGGATTAACTGATAACTAAAATAGCAGTCTAGATAGAACACTTTTGCTACTTTAAGTGCAGAGATTTTGTATTGTATATACTGTGTTTGGGTATGTGGCATAGCAGAAAGGTCTGTATACCTCAAATCCAGAGGTTGTGAGTTCAAATCCCAGTTGGAGTCAATCATTAGCTGAATATCAACAACATATGAAATGTATTTTTTGGGGAGAAATATCACATGTAAAGTGTTTAAAAAAAATGTCATGTGAAATTTCACGTGAAGAGCTCCAAAAACACATTTTCACATGTGGTTCAACATATGATAAAATGAAACTACATTGTTAGCCATGCTGTTAGTTTAGTAATTTTTTTCTCATATTACTGTATATTTCAACAGTAATAGAATACTGTATTAGTGTTTTACTATATATTTACTGTCAATCGCTATGTGCCTGGGTAGGCTACTTTTTTGGCCTGTCTTGCAAATTAACTTGGCATAACTCACTTGCAATTGCATTTCAACTTATCGGATACAAGGTGTGGAAAGCGTTCCACATGGATGCTGCCCATGTTGACTCCATTGCTTCCCGTAGTTGTGTCAGTGTGGCTGGATATCTTTTGGGTGGTGGACCATTCTTGACACATACTGGAAACTGTTGAGGGTGAAAAACCCCGCAGCATCGCAGTGCTTGACACAAACCGGTGCGCCTGGCACCTACTACCATACCCCCTTCAAAGGCAATTAAATATTTTGTCTTGCCCATTCACCCTATGAATGGCACACATACACAATCCATGTCTCGATTGTCTAGTCTTAAAACTCCTTCTTTAACCTGTCTCCTCCCCTTCATCTGCACTGATTGAAGTGGGTTTAACAAGTGACATCAATAAGGGATCATAGCTTTCACCTGGATTCACCTGGTCAGTCTATGTCATGGAAAGAGCAGGTGTTCTTACGGTTTTGTGTACTCAGTGTACATTTCTGCACGTTGCTAAAACTTGCCTGAAATCAAGTCAATAATTGTGAGATTATCTGACAACACCAATGAGAAAGTAGCAGTGCTCAGGGACACATGACATTAAGGCCTACATTCAATCAGATCAAGCGTAAAAACTCGACAGCCGACACCCGCATAGCTTGTGTTTTGGCAGTGTCAGAGGTGTATCTGAGTTACGGTACTGTGTTGTTCCATGGTGTACAAAAAGTTCAAAGGTACACATAAGGCACCCTCAGAGGAACTCACGTGGTACTGGTCGGTACTTTTAGGGTAAATGTTCAGATAATCTAGTATAATGTTTTCTACCCAATATATTCCATTTAATGCTGTTTCGGGAACCATTTGGGAGATGGAAATTTACCAGTTGTGAAATCGTAAACACCAGTTGGATGAATTCACACGCTTTGAACTCTAATGGCCAACAAGCTGCGTAAATCATAAACTAAAAGTACAGCTGTCATGCTTGTAAACAAATTTGTTTTCAAAAACCAAATAAAATAGAGTGCTTTCATTAATAAGGTTTTGTTTTTGATTTAATCCTGCAATCGCCACAGGCCAACTGCCACTGACATTTGATTTTGTAACAACAAATAATGTTGATAACCAGCCAGGCGCGAATGCGTCTCTCTCTCTCCTCACTGAATGAATAGACAAACGGGCGATAATTTTGCACCTTACTTCACAGTTTAATTTAAATTAGGCCTAACTGAATGATAAGGAGGGTGATGAGGTTGATTTAATTTAGATAGACAATAGTGTAATGATGAGTTTGTGTTATGCCTATTTATCAGCAGCAAATCATTTGACTGCGTGCCTTGTGGGTTGATACCATTATCTTTTTAGTCTTTGCAAAAAGAAGCTGTTATGGGACAGTTTTATTTACTCTCCATTACTTTTCTAATGTATTGTAAGGGAAACGAAAACATGCTACATGTTGCAGGAAGCCTTTAGAATAGTATAAACCATATCCTTGACTCTACTAAGTTGATGAAAGGGAAAGAAATGATGACAGTCAGCCTGCACAGCCAGCCCATAGAAACGTTAACTATACTGAAACTAATTTCACACATAAGAGTTAGCCTATAGACACGATTAATTGACAATAATCTAATGAGTGACAATATTAGGCGTATCAGTTGTCAAATAATACATGAAGGGATGGGTGTATCTTGTCATTGGCAGATGCAGGGAAAGCAGCATCACTTTATCAAATCCTCCTTCAGAGTCACATGCAGGTAAAATATTTTGATTTCTATATAATATCAGAAAGAGCATATTCTGCAGTTTCTATGACTCTTACCTCTGTCAAATAACTCTCAAAACCTAAGAGGTGCAGTTATATTTACAAATGTCACTTTTTCCAAGAATATCCATGCTGTCTATGCATTCAGTATATGACCACTCACACGGCAGCATTGCTCTGGCTACTAAGCAAAAACTAGTAACTTAATGGGCGATAGAAACCAGATACAAGCTGATAATAGTCCATGTGACTTCAATGAACTGTAGTGTCTTGATATATGACATGCTATTTTAACAAATCAATTACATTTACATTTAAGTCATTTAGCAGACGCTCTTATCCAGAGYGACTTACAAATTGGAAAGTTCATACATATTCATCCTGGTCCCCCCGTGGGAATTGAACCCACAACCCTGGTGTTGCAAGCGCCATGCTCTACCAACTGAGCCACACGGCAATCCAATTAATATTACCTGATTAACTTCTCTGGGATATGTGGGACCCAAAAGCCAGAAAAAATGCAGCGCGCCAAATTCAAATATATTACTATAAAAATCAATCTTTCATAAAATCACACATGAAAGACACCAAATTAAAGCTACACATGTTGTGAATCCAGCCAACATGTCTGATTTCAAAAAGGATTTACGGCGAAAGCACACCAAATGATTATGTTAGATCAGTACATAGCCACAGAAAAACACAGCCAAAGATAAGATTTCCAGCCAAAGATAGGAGTCACAAAAATCAGAAATAGAGATCAAATTAATCACTAACCTTTGATGCTCTTCATCAGATGACACTCATAGGACATCATGTTACACAATACATGTATGTTTTGTTCGATAATGTGCATATTTATATCCAAAAATATTAGTTTACATTGGCGCCATGTTCAGAAATGCCTCCAAAATATCCGGAGAAATTGCAGAGAGCCACATCTAATAACAGGAATACTCATCATACACTTTGATGAAAGATACATGTTTTACAAAGAATTATAGATACACTTGTTCTTAATGCAACCGCTGTGTCAGATTTCAAAAAAACTTTACGGAAAAAGCACACCATGCAATAATCTGAGACGGCGCTCAGATATAACATTTCTCCGCCATGTTGGAGTCAACAGAAATACGAAATGACATCATAAATATTCCCTTACCTTTGATGATCTTCATCAGAATGCACTCCCAGGAATCCTAGTTCCACAATAAATTGTTGTTTTGTTCGATAATGTCCATTACTTATGTCCAAGTAGCTACTTTTGCTAGCACATTTAGTGCACATGTCCAAACGCTCGCGCAGATGCAGGCGAACTCGGACGAAAACTTCAAAAAGTTCTATTACAGGTTGAATAAACTGGTCAAACTAAGTAGAGAATCAATCTTCAGGATGTTGTTATCATAACTATCCAATAAAGTTCCAACCGGAGAATTCCTTCGTGTCTCTAGAATGGTTATTACTGCATTGTCGGAACTAGAAGCACAAGCATTTCGCTACACTCGCATTAACATCTGCTAACCATGTGTATGTGACTAATAAAATTTGAATTGATTTGATTTGATTTAATGGAAAGCAAGACGATATCATTTGGAATGCGCATGACCAGGAACTAGCATTCTGCCAGACCAATGACTAAAACACCTCCCATCCAGCTCAACATCACAGTAGAGGCTTCATTCAACGTTCTACAGACTGTTGACATCTAGTGGAAGGCGTAGGAAGTGCAAACAGATCCATATCTTACAGGGATTTGAATAGGCGATGCGTTGAACATCGACCAGCCTCAGAATTCTCACTTCCTGTTTGGAATTTTTCTCAGGTTTTTGCCTGCCATATGAGTTCTGTTATACTCACAAACATCATTCAAACAGTTTTAGAAACTTCAGAGTGTTTTCTATCCAATAGTAATAATAATATGCATATATTAGCATCAGGGACAGAGTAGGAGGCAGTTCACTATGGGCATGCTATTCATCCAAAAGTGAAAATGCTGCCTCCTATCACATAGAAGTTTTAAACTAATCATGTAAATGTAATTAACTTGGAAATCGGCGGCACAATGGAAGAATATTTATAGAGCTCTTGTCTTCCGAATAATAATAATGGTAATATTTTATATCAATAGCAGTCAGTCATGAATTATTCTTTACCTTCTATCAGTCTCACCTGAGCGTTGTAACATTCTTGGTTATCTTCACGAACCCTGGCTAACAAGTTGAATCAGCAATACAAAATTTGGTTTAATTATTGATTTACTAAATAATCACACAGAATTACATATACACAGGATGGATCATACATTGATTACAAATGATGTCATAAAAAGCGTATCTAGCGGACAAAACTGATATGACGCCTGGTTACACAAAGACAGGGTTGGGTTTGAATGAAAGAGCGGGAAGACTGAGGAACAAAAGGATTGGGTCTCTATCAGACCTTATGAAGCTATGCTATCGTAAATACAGAATCTTAATCATTCTACATAACCGGCCATTCGGAAAAGAAAAATGCCAGAAATATATTTACTCTGAGCTGCACTTTGATAAATTGGTCGAAGATGGAAGGCTGGGTTGTCCAGCAGAGATAGCCCATGTTCTTTGAAGAATATTTCTGGTCGTAGGACAGATACATTGTAGTCTGTCGTCGTATAGTTGAACGGATACATTATAGCACCCTGTCGTTCAGGAGATTGTCTGTCCTTTCCTAGCCCAAGTATGTTCACTGCTGCTGCTGATAACTCAACATCTGGGATGTATCACTTTAGTGAATAAGAGTTCAAAGTTCATACCAAAGTACCATACTCAGCTCGTGCTGTATTCTGGCTGGTGTAGTCGAAATGTATCCTTCCAGCATGGTGATTGTCACCTCCATGTTGAAATTAGCCCTTTTGAACGTATGGACACCAGTCCTCACGTTGTCGGGAACTGAAGTTCATTTCGTTAGGTTGTAGTTGATATTAGCTCTTTTAAACGTATGGATATCAGTCCTCACGTCATCGGGAACACCGGTTGACATTCGTGAACGTGAATTTGTAGTGGGGTAGAGAAGGTGTGTTTCATAGTTCTCAACCAATGTCTGTTCACTTGGGCGTGGCCACTGAGTGGGCATAGTTCACTTATGAAAACAATTCTCTCATTTAGAAGCTAAAATTACATTTAATCTTTTCACAAATAGTTTMATATTTAAACATTTAAATTGCACAACGATTCCATGTGAATCTGATAACTAGAATGTGTATACTTTCCAAGATTCAATTCATGTTGTCCTATCATCAGTAATAATGTCTGAGATGACAACTGATCTGACATCATACTCGTTAAGTGCCAATGGACACTTTCAACTGGTTGGATTACAGAAAGATTGTTATTTTCACCAGACTTTTGATGTTACCATACTCTCTCTCTATGTTAACAAAGAGCTTTCCAAGAGTCCATTCTGTAGAGTGGAGAGAAAAAGGGGGAAAGGTATTTATGGGGGGGTCATAAACCTACCCCAACAGGGCAACGTCATGACAGAACTGAATGATGAGGGGGATTAAATTTGATTAATCTGAATGCTGAGGGTGAAGAGGATGATTGAATTTAGAACAATAGTGTAATCATGAAGAATTGTGGGCAGTCAAATTATTTTTTTATGAATGGCTGGAAATGGGATATAATTTCCCCTCTGAGAGAAATCAGAAACGAATGGCAAGCTGAACCAAACGAATGGATGCACTGCCATCATTGCAAAATGCTGCAGAATTTAGATAAATTGGAGTCGGATGGAGGATCAGTTATTGCGCTTGAAATCAACATTTCTGTCTTCATCTGATTCTGAAGTTGACTTCAAGCTTCCGGCTCTGATCCCTGAGCCTCACCAGAGAGAAAAAAGAACAGAGTCAACTGAGACGGTGAGACAGGAGTCTGGGAGGGATGGCACAGTTTGGGTAGAAAATAGTGAGCAGTTTGTGACATGCAGGTTTCTAAAAAGCTTCTACCACCAAGCCATAAGACTCCTGAACAGCTAATCAAATGGCTACCCAGACAATTTTCTGATCTCTTACTTTTTTAAAATTGTTTAGGCATTTTCTTAAAACTGCATCATTGGTTAAGGGCTTGTAAGTAAGCATTTCACTGCAAGCTCTACACCTGTTGTATTCGGCACATGTGACAAATCAAATTTTGTTGGAGCACATCAGAGTTTGTAGTGTTGCTCATGCGCACAGAAAAGGAAACAGTACGTGGGTCATGTCTATGGATGAACTCAAAGCATGTATTGCACTCTTGTATGTCTGCGGGGCTTACGGCAGAAAGAGCATGGATATGGAGTCATTTTGGTCTGATCGGTATGGGGTGGACTTTTTCCAGAGAGACCATGCCACACAGCTGCTTCAGAGAGATGATGCCACACCTGCGGCAGGTGCACACGAATCAAGGTCCATGAAAACGTTGTGCAGTGCAACCGATTTGTTTGTGAGGCTTGTTCGCACAAAGCCCCGAAGCTCTGTGCTGACTGTGGACACGAAGCAACGACGAAGTTGATTAATGCCTGAAGGCGCAGGCATGCGTATCAGGGCACAATATAGTGTCCAATACAATTAACAAATTACTGTTTTTATATCTTGCCATGAATATATTTCCATTAATATTTCTTTATGCAATTCATCCTTTACAATTGTTTATGCAATGGTGCTTTGTTTAGGAATGGTTATAATGGTGGTTATAATTGGACAATTATAATATTATAATTGGACGATTCTGGGCAGCTTTTAGCAAAGTGCAGAAATGCATTCTTTACAATAAGTAAGTCCCAATTGTTGTCACAATACAATGTTTTATGGTAATTCAAATTTTTAATTTAATTWAAAAAAAATKTAAATAACAGCTTGAAGTTTTTGTGTATATTTACTTAATTTTTACTGCAACTTTAATCAATGTGCAGAAGTGTATTATTGGCCAAAAAATATATAGCAGATCTCCTTTATGTCTGTAGACCTGGAGGCACAGCAGGAACTTCAGGTAGCTATTAACCAAGATGTTGTGAGTTCAAATCCCAAGTGAGGTTGAGTCCCAAGTAATCAGCTTACAGCATCATACTGTCCTTTCACAATACCACCTTAATTTAGCTGTAAAAATACAGCATCACGTTCATGTCATCACATGTTGAGATTTTGCAATCCCCATGTCACATTTATAACACATGCTGTCACATGTAGTTTCATATTATCACATGTTGAGATTTTGCAATCCCATGTCACATTTATAACACATGCTNATATTATCACATGTTGAGATTTTGCAATCCCATGTCACATTTATAACACATGCTGTCACATGTAGTTTCATGTTATCACATGTTGAGATTTTGCATCCCCATGTTGTTACAGATATTTAACATGAGATCATGTTCTCACATGTGCTAACATGTTGCCATGTGTAGTTTTATGTTATCACACGAGAAAACGTGTTCACGTGATATGTATGTGTTTTTTTCATAAGGGGTAGTGCACATAAAAAACACTATTGCTCTTGCCCAATCTAGTTTTCTCACATGGTCTCTAAACCAGGGTTTCCTGGGGCTCCCCCTGGGTGCAGATTTTGGTTTTCCCCTAGCGTTACACAGCTGATTTAAATAATCAAAGCTTGATGATGAGTTTGTTATTTGAAACAGCTTTGTAGTGCTAGGGGAAAAACCAAAACGTGCACCCAGGGGGTTCCCAGAACAGACTTCGGGAAACCTTATTCCAGGAAACAGTTCGCAGACAAGTGAAACTACAATATGATGAGATGGTTAAGAGCAAGAACATATTTATATGTTAACTAGTAGAAAGAGGAGGAAGGGAAGCGCTACTAAGGTACACAATAGTAAATGTTAGCAGACAGAAGTTGCTCTTTGGGAAAAGGGGTGAATTGGTCATCAAAAAGAAAGGAGGACCAAGGCACTCTTCATATCATTAATTGAAATGCCTTTATTTGTATGGCATGTTCAATAGAAACAAGGTTTTAAAAATCCGACGCGTTTCGGCTGCATTTAATTAATTATATGAAGAGTGCCTTGGTCCTCCTTTCTTTTTGATATGTATATGTTAATTGGGAGCTAACCACTGATTATCATGGCATTAGCATACAAATTAAGACCATTTAGAAACTGAGTACCACATGCTGGTTGACCACCTGAAGGTGCACATGGTGAAGAGCCTAGCCCTCTCCTTGCTCCTTTTCCTCCTTTAGCTAGGCACTACCAGCTCTGGATCAGAGGTATGGGCAACCCCGGCAGCTGACCATGAGGGAACTAAAAGCCATCATGGACCTGCCATCCATCAGGCCAGGAGATGGTAATGCCCTTGATGGCTTCGCGCTATGCGTCCAGTCCCTTGTTGGCCTCATACACATGTAACAGTATAGCTTCCGTCCCTCTCCTCACCTCACCCCAACCTGGGCTCGAACCAGGGACCCTCTGCACACATCAACCACAGTCACTCACGAAGCATCGTTACCCATCGCACCACAAAAGCCACGGCCCTTGCAGAGCAAGGGGAACAACTACTTCTAGGTCTCAGAGCAAATGACGTCACCGATTGAAACACTATTAGTACTTACNCCACAAAAGCCACGGCCCTTGCAGAGCAAGGGGAACAACTACTTCTAGGTCTCAGAGCAAATGACGTCACCGATTGAAACACTATTAGTACTTACCACCGCTAACTAGCTAGCCATTTCACATCGGCCACTCTCACTCCCCTTTCAACCTCCTCCTTTTCCGCAGCAACCAGTGATCCGGGTCAACAGCATCAATGTAACAGTATAGCTTCCGTCCCTTTCCTCTCCCCAACCTGGGCTCGAACCAGGGACCCTCTGCACACATCATTCACAGTCACTCATGAAGCATCGTTACCCATCGCGCCACAAAAGCCACGGCCCTTGCAGAGCAAGGGGAACAACTACTTCTAGGTCTCAGAGCAAGTGACGTCACCGATTGAAACACTATTAGCGCGCACCACCGCTAACTAGCTAGCTATTTCACATCGGCCACACACACAATGGATGGAAGAGGTCAGGCTGAATTGCTCTGTGGGTCTCATGCAGGAAAAGCTGCCGACAGAACAATATTCTCTTCAAAAGGTAAGTCTGCAAAAACCACACAAGCTCTATGACTTATGACCTTCGGGACTTCTCTGCCTGGCTCCAGACCATAGCAAGATGTCTGCCAAGAAAGGAGCATTACCCAGCTGCTCAGATTCCACAGGGGGAGCCCCGAAATCGCAGCTGGGGTGAAACCACCATCCTCCATGGGACCCAGAAGGCCACAGACAGTAACCCCCCTCCACCATATTTCCAAACTATGACAAACTACCCAACCTGTCCTTATTGAAGCTCCACTGACCACCACGCCAGTAGATGTGATCAATTCCAACATGACAAGGGGCTAAAGGCTGAGCTGGGTACAGGAGTAACGGCGTTGCTGGCGCTTTGCACTGTGCACGTAATCACCAGGCTTTTCAAATTGACCTAAAGAAACCTTGTTCAACCTGCAAAGGGAGACACCTACAGATCCTATGTGAGGTCAACCAGCATCCGGGTAACAACAGGTGCCTGGTCAACTCAACTGTACGGACCCTTTACCTCAACAGACCTGGTACCAACAACAGAGTTCTCCTTAAACTAGTCAAGGTAACCCTACACAACAGAGAAAGATCCCTTGACACCTATGCAATCCCTGATTATGTTTTTGAGAGAACCCTCCTCCTACAACCAGCTGCCTGATACCTCCAGCTACAGGGTGAAGTTGAAGACCTAACAATGTGGACAATCAGGCATGAAGTTGAAACCTTCACGGTTCCACAGTATCATTCAAGCTAACCTCTGTCTCACATCCTTCCTACCCTACCTACCGACCTTACAAGTCAACAGAATCCAGGATCAAATCCCCCCCTCTGTGTTTGCCTTTGCTGTGTGTGAAATAAATGGAATTGTACCATGTTCTCCATCTCGTCATTGCATTCTGACCGATGCCCTATGATGGCACAGTCCTGGTCACACTGCAAAAGGTTTTGCCGCATATTCGACCAAATTGGTCACACTTTAGAGTCCTGGGTCCTTTGTAGAGTGCCATAGAAGTTGTACAAAAAATATAATCTTGCCTCCGTCAGACTACTCAAGATGTTTTGAGAGGAAACGAATGGCCATGCACAACAGGGTTATTGTAAATATTGGTTACTTACATACAAATATGTACACTGAGTGTACAAAACATTAATAAGAACACCTGCTCTTTCCATGACACAGACTGACCTGACCAGTTGAATCCAGGTGAAAGCTATGATCCCTTATTGATGTCACTTGTTAAATCCACTTCAATCAGTGTAGATGAAGGGGAGGAAACAGGTTAAAGAAGGATTTTTAAGCCTTGATACAATTGAGACATGGATTGTGTACGTGTGCCATTCAGAGGGTAAATGGACAAGACAAAATATATATGTGCCTTTGAACAGGGTATGGTAGTAGGTGCGAGGCGCACTGGTTTGTGTCAAGAACTGCAAMGCTTCTGGGTTTTTCACCCTCAATAAACTCCACTTCTAATGTACCAAAAATCTGTGGATTATGTCATTGTAAATAGATTGGAGAAGGACTGCAATTTAAGGACTGTGGTCAGTTTGTAATTCAAGTTTAGTGGCTGTTGGGGCTCTACTCGGGGAGAATGGGTCCACCGAAAGACCGAAGTGAGATTATTGGAGGAACCTCACGTTCTTCAGGGAAGTGTCTGATGCCCTCCCAGCTACCGAGTCCCAATCCCTCAGATAGAGTCCATCTCCACTCTCACCAATAACCACCATTGGATCTTAGCTATAAACACACGCGCACACACACACACACACACACACACACACACACACACACACACACACACAACACACACACACACACACACACACACACACACACACACACACAACACCCACACACAACACACACACACAACACACACACACACACACACACACCATAGAACAGTTGTGAACCTACATATTTTTATTCCCCCTTTGATTGTCTTGTCAGTGTCCATGTAGCCCATTGGCATCAGCTACTTCTATCATTACTCCATAAGAGAAGAACAGTTACTTGGGGAAAGTAGAGTATAGATTATATTGGGGGGAGGTGGAAAGAATATTGTCTCAATGTACAATAAGCTGGTCTCAGGCTGCACTGTATGTAGCCCACAGTGTGCTCATCGCTTTTTCCCACTTCATCATCTTCTCAGTGCAGGGGACTCTACTTTGCCCGTGGAGATCTCAATTACGCGCAGTGTTTGTAAGACTTTGACTGGAAAGTGTTCTTGCAGCTTGGTTAGGGCTTCATCAGCACTTGTGAATTCCATCCTTTACGTTCCCTTTCATACCCACAACACTGCTGGGAATGAGATTTAATACCCTCTTCGTCCAGTGACTGGTTGGAAGGTATTCCTTGCGCCTTTTTCTCAGCTTAGCAGACAGATACTGGATGACTCGAATGGTCTGGCCTTGAATTTTGATCTCCTTTCCCCCTTGTGCCTTCAGAATGTTGGTTTTGGTTTGGTAGTTCCACAGTTTGAAGATTACCATGCAGGGTATTTAGTGTTATTCTGTTTCACCCCAATCCTTTGGCATCGTTCAAGATCTTCTGGTGTTATACCCATTTCAAGTTTCTCTGATATCTGTTATCTCTGATATCTCTGATATCTGTCGACCAAGTAGCTGGAAAGGTCTCCTTTTTCCTAGTCTTCTGGTAAAGACAATATTCTCATGCTTTTTAATCTCATTCTGTTTTCTTGCTGGACCAATTAATCTTCTAAAGTTTGCAACTTTGTTTCCAAAAGGCACATTTTGTTGTCGTGTTCGTTCCTGCACATGCATGTCTGACGCGATAACCTCTACTTTCTTTTCGAGCGAATGTACTTTTTAACAACAGGTTGTAGCAATTTGTTTGTTTTGTTGTGCATTGAGAGTATTTTAGCTATGTTTTCCCGGATAGCATTGAACTGTATATTACTCTCATGTATGTCTCCAAGTTGCTCTTTGTCTTTTCCTTTAAGGGAAAAATATTACTTGTCGGATTCGTGCCGTTGCACTGTTTTACAAACTGATTGGTTCGCTGTTGTACAAAATTGATCACTCACACTCTCCCAGTTGCTTGGGGATATGTTGATTTATCAAGATTAGAAGTTTTATTTAAACTTTGTTGTCTGGTCTCTACATATAACCACAGTTTTGTTGGTACAAACAGAGCTAATCAATCCCCATGTGTCCTATTGGTATGTGCAAGCTGCTCCAGGCTATGGTGCCAGTAAATGTATTTTGTAATGCCGGTCAGAGCTGTGTAGGTCAGAGGGTTTGGTTCATCAGGGCCACGTTCAGTAGTCAAACGTTGGAATGTTGCAGACAGAAATGCCACAATTTACTTATTTTCTACATGAAAGAGAAGCCTGTTTGTTCTACAAATGATATTTCTAACTTAACATTCCTAAATGTTGCATTCTGCTGATCGCGCCCAATGTCTGTAATAGTTTACAAGGTGTTGGCTAGGTCAGGGCCCATCTGTAATACTGGAACCTCATCATCCTAACGGGTAATATACTATGAAGGGTCTGTTTCAATAAATGTGAAGATTTACAACAGCTCTGTTTTGGTCAACCTCTATCAAACAAAGTCCCTACAAAACTGTACTGAAGTAATTGGAAACATGAAGGTGTATTTCAAAACTAAACAAAAACCCCTACATCTCTGTTAAAGCCCCCACGTCCATGAAGGAAACATGCAGGGATTTTGTATTGTTATTGGGAAGATAATATTTTACATTTAGCAGCTATGAGTCAATATCAGCCAGGAAATGATTCAGTTCCATTTTATCATATGAGCTGTAGGCCTGAGAAAGTTGATTTTTCTTGCCATGGAAATACAGTGATTCAGATCCAGAACATCTTCACACCTGAGAACTTCAAACAGTTCTTCTCAGCACAGAATCCGTCAACAGTAAGAGTTTTTCCGTTTCTGGTCGCAGTTCCTCTCACCCCTTAAAAGAGAGCTACACCTCCTCACCCTAACCGTAGATTTAACGACCCATCTAAACTACTCGTTAACCATTTACAGCTGTTGCCAATGTTTAGACATGGTCTCTAATTAAAGCATTTACAAATTGTGTTAGACATGTCCAATATCTCATTCACATCACAAAGTCAGACATTTAAAGCTGAGCTATCTAGTTTGAGAAATAGATTATGGCCAGTCAAAGATAGTCTTTCATTCTGTAATTGATTTTGTTGTTAATGTTGATTTAAAGAAAGAGGTCATTTAAGCAACTCAACGTCAATAGTGAGGTCTGTCATGAGATTGTTTAGTAATACATCTCATGTGTTCAACAATCACCAGACTAGTGCTATGGTCGGATTACCTCAGAGGAACTGGTGCAAAACATTTTTTTTAGCAATTTACTTTCGCATTTTAACACTAGCCACATTCATACCTGGTTCTAGCATGTGTCCTTTGTCCTGATCTTGTCCTCATTCTGAATGCACCCACATTTTTAGAGAGGTGTAGATGATTAAATAACGCATTGTGAACGGATTTTTATCAGATCTTATAAATATAATCTGGCAAAATCAGGAAAAGATCAAAACAAGATTAAGACAAGACACATAAGTGGCAGGTATAAATGGGGCTACTGATGAACTAGAGATACCCATACTGGAACTAGCTTGATGTGGGATAGCAATACGTTTAAGACAGCTAAAAGAAAGTAGAGCATAGATCTGTGAATACTGTAATCTCATTATCTGGCATTATGATTTAATTTGACACTTCACCAGTGTGTCATCAGGAGGTAAACTTTGMACAACACAGAAGTCCCCCATTGAGTCATAAACAGCTTTAAGTGGACTGAGGAAGTAGTGAGGCGAGTAAATGTTACTGTTGTTTAATTTAGCATTTTAGTCACTCGAAGTTGACAGATCAGGGTAAAATACCAGACTTAATCTCTCACACTTCTAAAACGAACATTGTGGTTTCTATCGCATTCTCTTTCTCTTCTGGCTGAGGTTCACAATGCAGTTTCCTTTAAGATAGTTGTAAAACTTTTCAAGTGGTCTGACAGTTTGCTGTGTGTTTGTGGTCGTGTTCTTCTATACTCGTGGGGAGCTGAAATCCCCAAATGTCCCCCACAAGAATAGTAAAACAAGGACAATTCTCCCTTCTGGGGACATTTCCCACATCCCCATGAGGACAAAGGCTACTTACTTATCACTAGCCGGCTACCAGCTGGTACTTAACCTTAGATACTACTGCCCCTACAGTATGTACTGTACAGTACATAGTCGTTGAACACTGGTCACTTGAATAATGTTGACATACTGTTTTACCCACTTTATATGTATATACTGCATTCTAGTCAAGGCCTATTCTATTTATCTATTGCTGTACATATACTATTCTATCCTACATATTCTMCAGATATTTGGATAGACTATGTAGTATACTATCCATAATGTACATCCCATCATATGCATACATATTTATTTATGTACATATTTACTGGTATTTTTAAATCACTGATGAATGATCTTGAGACTGATTCCCTGACCTGACAATGTTTTTAATTTGCTGATTTTGATTTTGTTATACTCTTGTGAATTCTATGGTTTTTACTAGATTATTTGTAGTTTTTCATGTTGTTTGCCTGTAATTTTTGTAATGACTTGGTGCTGCCTATCTTGGCCAGGACGCTATTGAAAAAGAGATTTTAAATCTCAATGAGCCCTTCCTGGTTAAATAAAGGTTAAATAAAAAATAAAAAATAAAACTGACATTGCTCGTTCTAATATTTCCTAATTCCATTCATTTTACTTTTTAGATTTGCATATATTGTTTTGTGTTGTTAGATAATACTACACTGTTGGAGCTAGGAACAAAAGCATTTTGCTACACCCACAATAAAACCTGATAAATATGTGCATGCAGCCAATAAAATGTGATTAGATTTTTATTTAATTTTAAGCTTAGGGGTTAGATTTAGGGTTGCAATTAGGGTTAGAATTACGGTTAGGTTTAGGGGTTAATGTAGGGCTAAGGTTAGTGTTAAGGTTTGGTTTAGGATTAGGGGTTTGGGAAAATTAGATTTTGAATGAAAATCAAGTTTAGGTCCCTACAAGGCCAGAAAAACAAGTGTGTGAGTGTGTGTGCACTTATCAGAAGCATGTGGTATGTTTTCACAACGATTAGTAAAATAACTCCAAACAGGTCATCAAAAAGGCAGTTGGTTCAAAACTCTAAAGGCATTTTCACTAAGTGCAACACACAACATCATCCAGTCACCTTTTCACCAAAATGTATTTGTATTTCATCTAGAAATTCAGTTGAAGGCGGGGATTTGTACCAGCAACCTTTTGGTTGCTCCTAACCACTAGGCTTTATGGCATAAACGGCAGCTAAAAGCTGAATTGCTTATACAGTTGAAGTCAGAAGTTTACATAGACTTAGTTTGGAGTCATTAAAACTCGTTTTTCAACCACTCCACAAATTTCTTGTTAACTTCTTTGTGATAGGGAGCAGCWTTTTCACTTTTGGATGATTAGCATGCCCAAGTGAACTGCCTCCTACTCTGTCCCAGATGCTAATATATGCATATTATTATTACTATTGGATAGAAAACACTCTGAAGTTTCTAAAACTGTTTGAATGATGTCTGTGAGTATAACAGAACTGTAACGATTGTTCTCCTCCTCGTCTGAGGAGGAGCAGGGATCGGACCAAAACGCAGCTTGTGTGGAATACATGATGATTTATTTAAAAACGACGTAGACCGACCTGAACATGAGAACTTACATAACACGAAGAACGCACGAACAGGAACAGACTAAACAAACGAAACAGTCCCGTGTGGTGCATACACAGACACGGAAGACAATCACCCACAAACAAACGGTGCTCGCCTCCCTACCTCTGAGGAAGTACAGTTCCCGCTCAGCCCAGTCAAAACTGTTCGCTGCTCTGGCACCCCAATGGTGGAACAAACTCCCTCACGACGCCAGGTCAGCGGAGTCAATCACCACCTTCCGGAGAAACTGCCCACCTCTTTAAGGAATACCTAGGATAGGTAAAGTAATCCTTCTAACCCCCCCCTTAAAAGAGTTAGATGCACTATTGTAAAGTGGTTGTTCCACTGGATATCATAAGGTGAATGCACCAATTTGTAAGTCGCTCTGGATAAGAGCGTCTGCTAAATGACTTAATGTAAATGTAAATGTAAACAGCCTACCTTTATAGGTTCTCAATCAGAGGAAACGTCAAACACCTGTCCTGATTGAGAACATTAAGGCTAATTACCAATGAACCTAAACATAGAAACACATAACATAGATTGCCACCCAGCTCACGTCCTGACACAACTAACAAAGCTAAACAAAGGAAAATAAGGTCAGGAACGTGACAAGAACTCATATGGCAGGCAAAAACCTGCAAAAAAATCCAAAAAGGAAGTGAGAATTCTGAGCCTGGTCGATGTTCAACTCATCGCCTATTCAATTCTCAGTAAGATATGGATCTGTTTGCACTTCTACCGCCTTCCACTAGATGTCAACAGTCTGTAGAACGTTGAATGAAGCTTATGCTGTGTTGTGGGGCCGGATGAGAGGGGAATGAGTCAGTTGTCTGGCAAATTGCCAGTTCCTGGTCATGTCATATTCCACATGATATCGCCTTGCGTTCCATAACTTCTACAGACACGAGGAATTCTCCGGTTGGAACGTTATTGGCCTGTCTCCTGGTAGCGCCTCCATGCTCTGGAACTACGCTGACAGACACAGCAAACCTTCTTGCCACAGTAACCTTCTTGCCACAGTTCACATTGATGTGCCATCCTGGATGAGCTGCACTACCTGAGCCACTTGTGTTGTTTGTAGACTCCGTCTCATGCTACCACTAGAGTGAGAGCACCGCCAGCATTCAAAAGTGACCAAAACATCAGCCAGGAAGCATAGGAACTGAGAAGTTGTCTGTGGTCACCACCTGCAGAATCACCTTTTTTGGGGGTGTCTTGCTAATTGCCTATAATTTCCACCTTTTGTCTATTCCATTTACACAACGCATGTGAAATTTATTGTCAATCAGTGTTGCTTCCTAAGTGGACAGTTTGATTTACAGAAGTGTGATTGACTTGGAGTTACATTGTGTTGTTTAAGTGTTCCTTTTTTTTTTGAGCAGTGTATATGATAACAACATCCTGAAGATTGATTCTCTACTTGGTTTGACCAGTTTATTCGACCTGTAATATAACTTCTTGTTACCAAACTATAGTTTTGGCAAGTTGTTTAGGACATCTACTTTGTGCATGACACAAGTCATTTTTCCAACAATTGTTTACAGACAGATTATTTCACTTATAATTCACTGTATCCCAGTAGGTCAGAAGTTTACATACACTAAATTGACTGTGCTTTTAAACAGCTTGGAAAATTCCAGAAAATGATGTCATGGCTTTAGAAGCTTCTGATAGGCTAATTGACATCATTTTAGTTAATTGGAGGTGTACCTGTGGATGTATTTCAAAGCCTACCTTCAAATTCAGTGCCTCTTTGCTTGACATCATGGGAAAATCAAAAGAAATCAGCCAAGACTCAGAAGAAAAATTGTAGACTCCACAAGTCTGGTTCATCCTTGGAGCAATTTCCAAACGCCTGAAGGTACCACGTTCATCTGTACAAACAATAGTACGCAAGTATAAACACCATGGGACACGCAGCATCATATTGTCTAGGAAGGAGACACGTTCTGTCTCCTAGAGATGAACGTACTTCGGTGTGAAAAGTGCAAATCAATCACAGAACAAAGGACCTTGTGGATGCTGGAGGAAACAGGTACAAAAGTACTCTATATCCACAGTAAAACGAGTCTATATGCGCATACACTGAAAGGCCGCTCAGCAAGGAAGAAGCCACTGCTCCAACACCGCCATAAAGCCAGACTACGGTTTGCAACTGCACATGGGGACAAAGACTGTACTTTTTGGAGAAATGTCCTTGGTCTGATGACCATCATTATGTTTGGAGGAAAAAGGGGGAGGCTTGCAAGCCGAAGAACACCATCCCAATCATGAAGCACGGGGCGTGGCAGCATCATGTTGTGGGGTGCTTTGCTGCAGGGGGACTGGTGCACTTCACAAAATAGATGACATCATGAAATGTGTGGATTATTGAAGCAACATCTCAAGACATCAATCAGGAAGTTAAAGCTTGGTCGCAAATGGGTCTTCCAAATGGACAATGACCCCAAGCATACTTCAAAAATTGTGGCAAAGGCTTAAGGACAACAAAGTCAAGGTATTGGAGTGGCCATCACAAAGCCCTGACCTCAATCCCATAGAAATTTGTGCGTATATCTGAAAACGCGTGTGCGAGCAAGGAGGCTTACAAACCGCTGACTCAGTTACACCAGCTCTGTCAGGATAATGGGCCAAAATTCACCCAACTTATTGTGGGAAGCTTGTGGAAGGCTACCCGAAACGATTGACCCAAGTTAAACAATTTAAAGGCAATGCTACCAAATACTAATTAAGTGCATGTAAACTTCTGACCCACTGGGAATGTGATGAAAGAATTAAAAGCTGAAATAAATCATTCTCTCTACTATTATTCTGACATTTCACATTCTTAAAAGAAAGTGGTGATCCTAACTGACCTAAGACCGGGAATTTTTACTTGGATTAAATGTCAGGAATTGTGAAAAATCTAAATTTAAATGTATTTGGCTAAGGTGTATGTAAACTTCCAACTTCAACTGTACATGTTAATATAAAGTAATTGCTTTTCACAACCAACCTCACACAATATTTTGTTACGTTAACGGTTTATTCTAAATAATATCTATACACAATGCCCCATAATGAGAGACCCTTTGCTATGAGACTCGAAATTGAGCTCAGGTGCATCCTGTTTCCATTGATCATCCTTGAGATGTTTCTACAACTTTATTGGAGTCCACCTGTGGTAAATTCAATTGATTGGACATGATTTGGAAAGGCACACACTTGTCTATATAAGGTCCCACAGTTGACAGTGCATGTCAGGCCAAAAACCAAGCCATCTGGTCAAGGGAATTATCCGTATATCTCCGAGGCAGGATTGTGTCGAGGCACAGATCTGGGAAAGGGTACCAAAACATTTCTGCAGCACTGAAGGTCTCCAAGAACACAGTGGCTTCCATCATTCTTAAAAGGAAGAAGTTTGGAACCACCAAGACTCCGCCCAGCCAAACTGAGCAATCGGGGGAGGTCACCCGATGGTCACTCTGACAGAGCTCTAGAGTTCCCTTGTGTAGATGGGAGAAAGAAGGACAACCATATCTGCAGCAGCATCAAGCTGTGTGGATGTTTTTCAGTGGCAGGGACTGGGAGACTAGTTAGGATCGAGGGAAAGATGAATGGAAGAAGGTACAGAGAGATCCTTGACAAAAACCTGCTCCAGAGCACTCTGGACCTCAGACTGGGGCGAAGGTTCACCTTCCAGCAGGACAACAACCCTAAGCACATGTAACAGGGTTGGTTATGTTTCCACTTGCCTCTAAAGAAATGTGTATTTAATGTTCAAGCATTCTTATTGGTTGGTTCAACTCTGATGACAATAAGGCATGTTGTGATTGGCCCCGCTTGCAGATAAGGGGAGATCGCGAACGTCAGGTCTTCCCGGCATGAAAATGTGATGCAAGGGGTAGGTCACATTCTGAATACTGTTTTCTATTTTCTAGTTAACAATGTGTACAAGGTTCAGTACATTACTGATTTATACATGTGTGGGTATCTGGTACCTGTTAGGGATTGAGGGGCTATCTGGGATGTGCTTTGGCATATGATTGCTGTAAATAAATGTGTTAGCTAGCGTACACCGATGTAATGGTCACATAAGCCCAATGCTAACACAGTTGTCTTCATGCTACAGATTTTGCCATCGACAGCCATCAATATCGTTAAGCCCTGCACAACTAACGTGCTGTTTCCTATTTAACAACAGGTATTTACACATGTTATATTTTGTATTGTATTTTGTTTGCCCAGTATGAGAATGTGATGCAAGGGATTTGCCATCGACAGCCATCAATATCGTTAAGCCCTGCACAACTAACGTGCTGTTTCCTATTTAACAACAGCAACAGAAATAAATGATGCTCAACTGGGACCACTGGCTGATGTGATTTATTAGGAGAAAACACAACGCAAGGAGAATACGATTTACATCTGTTACACACACAAGCAAGAAAACAAAGGAGTGGCTTCGGGACAAGTCTCTGAATGTCCTTGAGAGGCCCATTCTGGACTTGAACCCGATCAAACATCTCTGGAGAGACCTGAAAATAGCTGTGCAGCAACACTCCCCATCCAACCTGACCGAGCTTGAGAGGATCTGCAGAGAAAAATGGGAGAAACTCCCCAAATACAGGTGTGCCAAGCTTGTATCGTCATGCCCAAGAAGACTCTAGGCTGCAATCACTGCCAAGAGGTGCTTCAACAAAGTACTGAGTAAATGGTCTGAATACTTATCTAATTGTGATGTTTCCATTTTTTTATAGAGATTTGGAAAAAATTCTAAAAACTGTTTTTGCTTTGTCAATGTGGGGTATTGTGTAGATTGATGAGGGGGAAACGATTGAATCAACTTTAGAATAAGGCTGTGACCTAACAAAATGTGAAAAATGTGAAGGGGTCTGAATACTTTCCGAATGCGCAGAATATATTACCATGAATAAATTCAAAAATGTTTCACATTGAAATACGAATATATTCCTCCTACTAGTCACTTTTAAGCCCTGTTTACATGGCTATATTGTTTCACATTATTATATAAAAAAATATATGAGCCCATCGAATCAATTGATCACGAACAGCGAGCGGCACATACCTACGACCCTCCGGGCACTGTGGAGGCGCAGGTTCCGCCCTTAGTGCCCGCTCGATGTCCGCGTCCACCTCCCATACTACCGGTGCTACCAGCTTAGCCGCCGGAATGATGGGAGTAGGATCGATGGACCGGTCATCAGTGTCGTATAGTCGGGACAGCGCGTCAGCCTTAGTATTGAGGGAACCTGGTCGATACGAAATCGTAAAACGAAATCGGGTAAAGTACATGGCCCACCTTGCCTGACGAGGATTCAGTCTCCTAGCTGATCGGATATACTCCAGATTCTGGTGGTCGGTCCAGATGAGAAAAGGGTGCTTAGCCCCCTCAAGCCAGTGTCTCCACACCTTCAGAGCCTTGACCATGGCCAACAACTCCCTATCCCCCACATCATAATTCCGCTCCGCTGGCCCGAGCTTCTTCGAAAAAAAAGCTCAAGGGCGGAGCTTCGGTGGCGTACCCGAGCGCTGGGAGAGCAGAGCCCCGACCCCAGCCTCGGATGCGTCCACCTCAACTATGAACGCCAAAGAGGGGTCAGGATGCGCCAACACTGGCGCGTCGGTGAACAGCGACTTCAAACGACAGAAAGCTCTCTCCGCCTCTGCGGACCACTGCAAGCGCACCGGGCCCCCCTTCAGCAGTGAGGTAATAGGGGCCGCCACCTGACCAAAACCCCGGATAAACCTCCGGTAGTAATTGGCAAACCCTAAGAACCGCTGCACCTCCTTTACCGTGGTCGGAGTCGGACAATTACGCACGGCTTTTACGCGGTCATCCTCCATTACCATCCCCGAGGTGGAAATGCGATAACCCAGGAAGGAAACGGCTCGTTTGGAAAACTCACATTTCTCTGCCTTCACGTACAGGTCATGCTCCAGCAGTCGCCCAAGAACCTTGCGCACCAGAGACACATGCTCGGCGCGTGTAGCGGAGTAGATCAAGATGTCGTCAATATACACCACTACACCCTGTCCGTGCAGGTCTCTGAGAATCTCATCAACGAAGGATTGAAAGATGGCTGGAGCATTCTTCAACCCATACGGCATGACGAGGTACTCATAATGGCCAGATGTGGTACTAAACGC
>NC_036876.1:2427350-2457394 GCF_002910315.2 Salvelinus sp. IW2-2015 | reverse complement strand
TCTCCTCCATCGTGGGGAGAGGGGTGGTCGCTGCTCCTGCTGACTCCATCAGTAGGTGCGGGCTTCTGTAACGTCAGGTGAATGATGGGTGTAGAGTCAGGCGCAGAGAGAGCAAAAGTATTACGGGGACAAAACGCTTTAATGTCCACAGCATAAAACAGGAACAGGTACAAAAGGGTGACGCCAAAACACAGGCGCAAAACAACCCACAGACCACTGTTTAAATTAAGCTGGACAGCGAACATCCCACAATCCAATAAACCACTCACGACGTAAAACATGTACACACAAAATAAGCCCGCACAAACACTAGCGGGCGAAACTAACCTAAATAGTACCCCTCCCAAAACCACAACAAGAAACAGGTGAAAACAATTAGACAGACATAAACGAAAAGGAAAAAGGGATCGGTGGCAGCTAGTAGACCGGCGACGACGACCGCCGAGTGCCACCCGAACGGGAAGGGGAGTCACCTTCGGTAATATTCGTGACAATTTCACTGTATTTGAGGACCAACAGCTCTGGAAACCTCTTCTCAAAGCTACGGATCTGGATCACGTTCTGTTTTTACACACACACATTATTTCTACGTAGCTGCTGTTCACACTCAACCTCCCTTCGCGTTTCTCTCTTTACTCACCATCCTCTGAACCATGAGGATGTAGCCTAAGTCTCTGCCTCATTTGAACGAACAGGTTACAACCTTCTCTGTCTGTTTTAAAGGCAATTGTAGTTGCACCGGAAGGATGTAGTCTCCACACATTGCATTGGAGCAAATACAATCTGCGTTTTGTGTGATGATGTAGGCTAATCTTTGTAGTTGCTGCCATATCGTAGCCAGAGTTGCTGAAAAATAACACAACTACTTTGACTGCCTGTCTGCAAGACATGTCAACCATGTCCGTTTTGTACAACATTTAGTTTGTAGGCTACACCCATAGATATAGTCAGAGGAAGCAACATTGTATCTATCCCATTATGGCGTCTGTGAGAGCATCTCCATTTTGAAGTAGTAAAATTCTTCTTCTACAACTTTTATAAGTTGGTAAACAAAATGAATGTGTTATTTGAACAGGTATAAACCAAGGTTGGCTATTTACTGCCACCTGCAGTTATGGAATATTTGCTCACAAGTATAATTCATTGTCTGATCACTCSTGATGACCTGGATGGAATGATGTGATCCTTCCTTAACCCATAGAAGTCCCACCCAGTTGACTTCTTCAAAATCGCGAAAGCCCTCAATGGCGCTGACCATGCTAAAATACTACTTTGGGCACTATAGTTCTCTATCTATCTCTATGGCTACACTAGCCAAAGGCGATCATCAATCAAGGAGGGGAAGCGGCAGTGGAGCGCTGCGTCAAATCGGGTGTCCAGAAAATCCAGAACTGCAGCGACTCCGGTATGTGAGCTTTTGTCCACAGGACAAATGCTTTTAGTCAGAATTGACTGCCATATCTGTAGTTCCTCGACATAACCAGCTGGATGTGACAGATACCTTTTATAGTTATATTTGTAAATATGATTTCTCATCGTATAAAATAATTAAACATACAGTATGTATAAAAAAAATAAACATTATTACATACTAGGTAGGTTGTTGCTTGCTTGATTTATTTATTAATTGAATGATTGGTTTATGTATTTACTTATTGATTGGTCAATTTGATTGATTGGATTGGTTTCCCATTTTCAATTCAGCTGTTTTGTGTATAAAAGTTATTTTAAAGCATGTACAGTGATACTGTATTCATCTGCATGTTTTAGTTTTCATTTACAGAAATAAGACAGTATGCAAAATGCTCTACCGCTAAAGGGGAAATCTGCAGTTCAAATAATAATAACACGGGTACCCTGCCACCAATTTAATTACAATTTTTACAAACAATGGAGTTAAAAAAGCATATGTTGTATTCTGCATGAATCAATAGTTATATACAATTCATGTAAAAGTACGTAGCAATCGCAGATTGCCACTTTGAATTTGGATGAATTTAGACCAAAAAAAAAAAAAAAAAATTGGCAGAATTCTCTCTCCTTCATAATATCCCCTGTGTTTGCATTCGGTACCTGAGTCTATGGGTTAAATCTTAATCAATGTAACATCAGTGGGTCTCTGAGAAGGATGGAGGGGTAATCTCCTATTGTGCAGTACACTGTGTCTGGTTTCTTTAGATTATTTCCTTTGCCCACTGGGTGGCGCTGTGCTGCAGCTGGTATCTGTAGGGTGTTGTAGAATGTCTCTGCCTGTGGGGGGGACTGTGGTTCTTTCCTCTCTTCTGGTGAAGTGTACTCCTTGTCCCCTGGATGCCCCTCTTCTCCTTCTGCTGATGCTGGTACTGCTCCACGTCTCCCTGCAGTAACGTAGATAGATGTCACCTCAGATCCAGGGGTGTTCTGTGGTTCTGGTCTTCCTGGTATAGTGCTCACTGGGTTGTCAACTTCTGTAATAACGGCCTGTTAGGAGATGGGTATCATAACATGCAAATGTTGTATACATTTCTCAAGAGTCTAAGACGTTGGGAGGTTGGGGAATTGCTTTAAGATGGTCATACCATGGGCTATTTGATTTAGATTTTATAAATGTTTTGATAAAATATTGAATTTGGCCTTGACACATATTTAACTAATTTTTGTGGTAGGCACAAAAATACCTCCATACTTTCATAATTTTTTTTAACCAATACCGATAATTATTATTTGACCCTGCTGGTCATCTATGAACATTTGAAACTCTTGGCCATGTTCTGTTATAATCTCCACCCGGCACAGCCAGAWGACGACTGGCCGCCCCTCAAAGCCTGGTTCCTCTCTAGGTTTCTTCCTAGGTTCTTTCTAGGGAGTTTTTCCTAGCCACCGTGCTTCTATACCTGCATTGCTTGCTGTTTGGGGTTTAAGGTTGGGTTTCTGTACAGCACTTTGTGACATCAGCTGATGTAAGAAGGGATTTATAAATAACAGGTCAAAGAGCAAAATGGAGAACAACCAAATCTCCCCTTTCCTCAGTGGGGTCACATCAGTTTGTAGCCCAAACCGTTCAGACGCTACAAACGTTTTCCTGAGACAGCCAATTTCAGGAATGTCTTATGGTTTGACAAACACTGCTGTAGCATGGGCTGCATCTCAATCTACCACATCCGCCAATGGCTGCATTCCGCATCTGCGGTTGATTGAGATGCAGCCCATGCAAAAAAACAGATATCTCTAGCTTAACCTGACAGATTTGTATGTGGATTTTATTATTATGTTACTTAAATTTACGCACCGGTGCATCAATAGACTCTACGGTTGTTTAAACATAGATTAATGATGTAGACTGTACCTTCAGTAGCAGTATTTCTTTAGGGGATCGCCTTCTTCTGGTTGATATGATGCATCCTACACCAACTAAGAATAATCCACCAGTAACAATGAACACAATGATGCCAACTAGTGATGCTGCAGCGATCCCCTTCTTCTCACCAATACCTGAGATGTCACACACACACACACACACACACACGCACACACACACACACACACAAAAACAGCATTATCCAAATTTTTGCTGGAGAAATATATAACTGCAATGATGTTAAAACTTTGTTGATTTTTTTCTAATGATAGACGAATGCACAGAAAGTGGAAGTGAGTTAATTAAACCTACATATGTCCTTCATGCGTTGTGATTTGGTCTCTGCACTGACGTGATTGTTGACGATACACTGGATGAATCCATTACCACTGGAGACGGTGATGTTGACCTCAGAGACTGACAGAGAATCCTGGTACAGTGGGCACTGACCTCCATCACAGACAGAAAACTTCCAGCCTGAACAATTCACTGTGATGTTACAAAGTCCTGTACTTGAGTTGTAGTAGGTCACCTGCATGGCTGGAATGGGAACAGCTTCTACAACAACCAACACAGTTCAGAAAGATACATTTGACATGTATGACTGGTGAAGACACTAAAGGAGATTAGCTATTTCAAGCAAAGCAGAAACACATAGCAGACTACCAAAACACAACAAATCACAAAACTCACCCAACACCTTAAGCCTGTATGAAGACGTTGAATCTGTCCAATCTATTTTCTTTGCATTTGCAATGTAAATTCCACTGTCTGTGTCCGTCAGATTCTTAATGCACAGTGTTTGGTTCACTGGGTTATAATCCACCTTCTCCTTGTATTTAGGAGAGATCTCTTTATCATCAACTATTACAGTACTATTGACCTTCCAGCTAAATCCTTTAAGTTCCTCAGGTGGTTCTGCAACAGCCAGACACACCGAACCTCCCTTCAAGCCATACTGGTCCGTTGGAGGGACATCAGCCCAGGTCCCTAAAGAGAGAGGAAGAGGTTCACTGGGCTCTGAGTTTGCACCTGTTTATTAAGATTATCCCTATCTGAATAAAGTGTTAATCTAGAAATACATGTTTTTACTGATTTACAGTTAATTTAAGGAAAGCAATCAATTGAAATACATTTTATTAGACAGAAATAGTCCTCAGCACCGGATGTGGAGGTCTTGGGCTGCGGTTGTGAGGCCGTTTGGACGTGCTGCCAAATTCTCTAAAATTATATTGGAGGTGATTTATGGTAGAGAAATGAACATTAAAGTATCTGGCAACAGCTCTGGTGGACAATCCTGCAGTCAGCATGCCAATTGCATGCTCCCTCAAAACGTAAGTAATCTGTGGCATTGTGTTGTGTGACAAAACTGCACATTTTAAAGTCGCCTTTTATTATCCCCAGCACAAGGTGCACCTGTATAATGATCATGCTGTTTAATCAGCTTCTTGATATGCCACACCTGTCAGGTGGATGGATTATATTGGCAAAGGAGAAATGCTCACTAACAGGGATGTAAACCAATTTGTACAGAATTTGAGAGAAATAAGCGTTTTGTTCACATGGAACATTTCTGGGATCTTTTATTTCAGGACCAACACTTTACATGCTGTGTTTCTATTTTTGATCAGTATAAAAGCTTTCCACAACGCAATTCTCACATTACTTTTAATATGATTGTCTTCTCATTTCTTTTCTTTTTTTTTTACTGTTACTGAATCCGACTATTCTTACTTAATATCTCATAAGGAACCACCCCTTTTTTTCAATTTTAGCCTAAAATGACATTCCCAGATCTAACTGCCTGTAGCTCAGGACCTGAAGCAAGGATATGCATATTCTTGATACCATTTGAAAGGAAACACTTGGAAGGTTGTGGAAATGTGAAAACAATGTAGGAGAATATAACACATTAGATCTGGTAAAAGATAATACAAAGAAAAAACTGTATTTTTTTTAAATTTCTTTTGCACCATCATCTTTGCAATGCAAGAGAAAGGCCATTTTAGGCGAAAATTGAAAAAATGGGTCAGATCCTTAAGAACTCAATGTCAATAGTGAGATCGGTCATGAGATTGTAGAATACATGAGATGTATACTAAACAATCATAAGACGAATGTTATGGTTGGAWTACCTCAGAGGAGCTGGTGAAACCAAAAAAAATTACAAATGTTTTCACATTCTAACACTGACACACCAAGTATACACATACTGGAACAAGCTTTAAGATGTAGGATAACAATACATATAAGAGAGCAATACGACAGCAGAGGACAGATTTGAAATCAAGCAATGATTATGAGGTTAACTTCCAGACTGTAAGCTTTAATGTCATTGTATTTTCATCCACATCGTGTGAACCATTTAGAAATAACAGCACTTTTTTGTACATAGTCCCCCTATTTTAGGAGACCAAAAGTASTCAGACAAATTCACGTATGTGTATTAAAAAAGTWAAAAGTTAAGTGGTCCCATATTCATAGCATGCAATGACTACATCAAGCTTGTAACTCTACAAATCTGTTGGATGCATTTGCTATTCGTTTTGGTTGTGTTTCAGATTATTTTGTACAAAACAGAAATTAATGGTATATAATGTATTGTGTTATTTTGGGGTCACTTTTATTGCAAATAAGAACACAATATGTTTCTAAACACTTCTACATTAATGAGGATTCTGCAATGATTATGGATAATCCTGAATGAATCGTGAATAATGATGAGTGAGAAAAGTACAGACACACAAGCATACACCCTGCTATTGAAAGGTTAGGTTGTCTTGGGGGAATTTATTTAACCAGGCAAGTTATTTAAAAACAAATTCTTATTTACAATGACGGCCTAGGAATTGCCTTTTTCAGTAGCAGAACAACTGATGTTTACCTTGTCAGCTCTGGGATTTGATCTAGCAATCTTTCGGTTACTGGCCCAACGCTCTAACCGCTAGGCTACCTGCTGCCCACATCTCACTCATAATTATTCGCAAATCAACTTCCATGTAGTTCACATAATCTGTTGTAAACAAACCAGTTTAAAATCTATAGGTTTACCAAACAGTTAAGTGATTATTAAATAAGTTCATCCTTTAAATCAACATTATCAACAAACTCAATGAGAGAATAAAATACTATCTTTGCCTCTCTTTAAAAGGTGTAAGATTATTCTCAAGAGCCATAATCAAATTCTCAAGATGGCTAGATCAGCTTTAAATGTCTGTCAAGAGTTTAGTCTAGTGTAATTCTAATTTTGTGATGAGAATGCCATTTTAGAGGCACATTTTCTAAATCCAAACTAAATCCGTACCGCTGAAGAGACGCTTTATAGCACAATTGAAATGTAAAGGTTTCATCAGACCAGAGAATATTGTTTCTAATGGTCTGAGTTATTTAGGTACCTTTTGGCAAACTCCAACCGGGCTCTCATGTGCCTTTTACTGAGGAGTGGCTTCCATCTGGCCACTCTACCATAAAGGCCTGATTGGTGGAGTACTGCAGAGATGGTTGTCCTTCTGGAAGATTCTCCAATCTTCACAGAGGAACTCTGGAGCTCTGTCAGAGTGACCATCGGGTTCTTGGTCACCTCCCCCTATTGCTCAGTTTGGCTTGGCGGCCAGCTCTAGGAACAGTCTTGGTGGTTCCAAACTTCTTCCATTTCAGAAGGATGGACACCACTGTGTTCTTGGGGACCTTCAATGCTGCAGATCTGTTTTGGTACCATTCCCTAGATCAGTGCCTCAACACAATCCTGTCTCGGAGATATACGGACAATTCCTTCAACCTCATGGCTTGGTTTTTACTCTGACATGCATTGTCAACTGTGGGACCTTATATAGACAGGTGTGTGGTATTCCAAATCATGTCAAATCAATTGAATTTACCACAGGTGGACTCCAATCAAGTTGTAGAAACATCTCAAGGATGTTCAATGGAAACAGGATGAACCTGAGTTCAATTTCGAGTCTCATAGCAAAGGGTCTGAAAACATATGTAAATTAGGTATTTATGTTTTTTAGAATAAGGCTGTAATGTAACAAAATTTGGAAAAAGTCAAGGGGTCTGAATACTTTCCAAGTGCACTGTATATACACACATGGGAAAYGGTGATTATTACATGGCAGTCTACAACCATATACTGTATTATAAGTTGTTAATAATAAGATGCAGAAGGTTTGATTTGCTTGCAGGGRGAAGTTTACAATCATATCTTATTAAACTTTAGAAATAAATAACTCTGTCATGAAGTAAGAAATAAAATTCAAAGATAACTACAATTGAGGACATATCTGTAGTTGTCCTTGTCTTATTGTTTAGCGTTGATGCTTTTTTAAGGGAAGACTTATAAACAATAATTGGATACAATCCAGTATCGCCTTAAATTAAATGAATCACATGCATCTAGCACAGCTTTCTGGCTTTCTGGAAGCACTGCAAGAGCTGCTGACCCAACCACACCAATGACACACACATCAAATATATGTGAATGTGTTTCATTAAAAACATGCAGCATCAATATATGGTATCACACACCACGAAAAAACGAACAAGAAGTTAGAGAAAGCTAACCTTATTCCTAACTTTATCATGCAAGTAACACTTTAACACAAAATCACTGATGACTAGTCATTCTACAGTACATTCAACACACCATGTAAAAACCAACAAAGAAGTGAATTGTTTAACTGTATTCCTAACATTATCATGCAAGCAAGCACATTTAATAGATACAAAACATGAGCAGGAGAAAGTAAAGAATCTATACAATACCAACCATAGTGGAGGATAGAGAGTAGGAGTATTCCCTGTTTGGAGAAGCAGGAGAGGGGACCACCAGACATCTCTGTTAGGAGTTGTATGTCTGTTTCCTCTATGACTGACTAGTAGCTTGCTAGACTCACCAAAACACACAGAGAAGAGAGATTAGAGAAGATTTATTTTGATGAGACAGGTAGCTAGTAGAAGGGGGCCTTTGTCATGTTAGTTGAAGGGGGGCGTTGTATGTTAGCTGAAAAGGAAGTCACACTATAGTCATTCTCTGAAAATCCCCCTTCACTCAGCTTGAGAGTTAGACCATCATGCGTGGGTTTGTTTGGGGTCTGTTACTGTGCTGATCAGACTGATGGTATCAGAACAGTGTCTGTGTGTATTTTCATGTAGGTGTCGTATGCCTGCAGAAGGGTTTGCATGAGTTCTCCTGCATGCTCATTGTTCAGTGTGGCTGAGGTACATGAAACACCCGCCCACTTGTGCGTTTTCAGGAGGAAGTGGGTCCTAACTTACTGACAAAGTCCCCCTTATTTTTAATACATTTGCAAACATTCTAAAAACCTGTTTTTGCTTTGTCATGATGGGGTATTGTGTGTAGATTCATGAGGGAAAAAAAATATTTAATCAATTTCAGAATAAGGCTGTAACGTAACAACATGTGGAAAAAGGAATACTTTCCAAATCCACTGTATTTATTTAGGCTATTATAACAAGGCATATGCCATCATTGTAGGCCTTCTGCCTCTGCCCAGATTAATACTAGGCTTTGATGGCAATGGCCGTTAGAGCTCACTTTGCCGTGTATGAGCCCTGGTTAGAGTCCCTGTTGCAGCTTTAACTTTCTTCAGTTACATTGGTGGCAGCGTTGGAATCACGTCCAGCTCACATCTAGGTATGTGATCTAGTGGTGGGAAGCATTCTGTTTTTCCACTTTGAGTCGGGTGTAATTTCATTGATATTTCTAGTGAACAATGGATAAGCAACAATGAGCATGACAGACAGAAGTAGTCACTCCAGCTGTGATCAAAGTTGCCTGAAGCTGAATGGAAAGTGCTAAGCGCTGACCAGTTATACAGTAGAAAATCCTCTGTGACTGTCTAATTTAAATAAGTTAACTTACCAGTGTTGACCCAAAACAAACACATTCTACACATTCACAAACGACCTGTTTAAAGTGTTATTACAACCATGTTGTTAGTTTGTTACTGAAGCTTATATATCTAATAACCCGACAAAATCCACATCATATGGGTAGACAAATGATGTAAGTGTGTTATGAAGCAAAAAGAACTATCATTTTTTGGGATGCAAACCAGTAATATGAATCACTGTTGATCCATCCCGTTCTGATTTGATGTGATGGATGTAGGATTTTCTACAGCCTAGAATCAAGGCCTTTCCCAATCATGAAGGACAAAGCTAGGCTGCTCTTGGTTCTCATTGGCGAATACTTTTTTGTCAGACTCTCCTATATCTGTTATGCTGGTGAATGAGGACCCAAAAGCGACTTAATAGAAACAGAGTCTTTATTCCAGTCTAAAACAAACAAAGAAACTCCTGGATAATATCATAGGTTAATCCAAAACAGGAAACTGAAATCCTCTCGTCAGTAGAGAGGAACGACTGGAGACGCGACCACAGACTGCAGGTCGCTTCAGGAAGGCACAGGCCGTAGCTGACTTAGACACCTGCTCACACGCAGCATCTGAAGAAGGCAAAAACACGACAGGGCGGAACAAGGACACAGGACAGCAAACATCAAACAAGAAATCCGGACAAGGACAGAAGCGGAAAACAGAGGAGAAATAGGAACTCCAATCAGAGGGCAAAACAGGGGACAGGTGTGAAAGAGCAAATGAGGCAGTTAGGAGAATGAGAAACAGCTGGGACAGGAACGAAACGATAGAGAGAGAGAGCGAGAGAGGGAGAGAGGGAGGGGGAGAGAGAGGGATAGAAAGAGGGAAAGAACCAACAAGACCAGCAGAGGGAAGCACGGGACAAGACATGACGATCAATGACAAAACATGAACAGTTACCCCCCACTCACCGAGCGCCCCTGGCGCACTCGAGGAGGAACCCTGGCGGCAACGAAGGAAATCATCAATCAACGAACGGTCCAGCACGTCCCAGATGGAACCCAACTCCTCTCCTCAGGACCGTAACCCTCCCAATCTACTAAGTACTGGTGACCACGTCCCCGAGAACGCATGTCCATGATCTTCCGTACCTTGTAAATAGGTGCGCCCTCGACAAGGACGGGGGGGGGGAGGGAAGACGAACGGGGGCGCGAAGAAAAGGCTTGACACAGGAGACATGGAAGACAGGGTGGACGCGACGAAGATGTCGCGGAAGAAGCAGTCGCACAGCGACAGGATTGACGACCTGAGAGACACGGAACGGACCAATGAACCGCGGAGTCAACTTGCGAGAAGCTGTCGTAAGGGGAAGGTTACGAGTGGGAAGCCACACTCTCTGACCGCGACAATACCTGGACTCTTAATCCTACGTTTATTGGCGGCTCTCACAGTCTGCGCCCGTAACGGCAAAGTGCAGACCTGACCCTCCTCCAGGTGCGCTCACAACGTTGGACAAAAGCCTGAGCGGAGGGAACGCTGGACTCGGCGAGCTGGGACGAGAAACAGAGGAGGCTGGTACCCAAGACTACTCTGAAACGGAGATAGCCCGGTAGCAGACGAAGGAAGCGAGTTGTGAGCGTACTCTGCCCAGGGGAGCTGTTCTGCCCAAGACGCAGGGTTTCGAAACGAAAGGCTGCGTAATATGCGACCAATCGACTGATTGGCCCTTTCTGCTTGACCGTTAGACTGGGGATGAAACCCGGAAGAGAGACTCAGAAGCACCCATCAAACGACAAACTCCCTCCAAAACTGTGACGTGAATTGCGGGCCTCTGTCTGAAACGGCGTCTAACGGGAGACCATGAATTCTGAACACATTCTCAATGATGATCTGTGCCGTCTCCTTAGCGGAAGGAAGCTTAGCGAGGGGAATGAAATGTGCCGCTTAGAGAACCTATCGATAACCGTAAGAATCACAGTCTTCCCCGCAGACGAAGGCAGACCGGTAATAAAGTCTAAGGCGATGTGAGACCATGGTCGAGAAGGAATGGGAAGCGGTCTGAGAGAGCGCAGACACTCGGATTAGGATGGGAGAAGTTACATTCTGTGACGCTTAAGTTGCTGCTCGCTCAGATGTACCGAAACACGTCGGACTGTTTGCACTGCACGTATGCGTACAACTGTGCAGACGTGAATAGGCAATACGGTCTCCTTGAGGATTAGGACCACCGAGAAAACGCGTGGTAGCGAAGAGACGTAATATAAGGCCCCAACGCGTAGCGTTACCCCGGGCCCAAGCAGGCCGGAGGCGCGCTGAGGCCAGCCGCTATTATCTCTCGTGTACTCTCAGATTGAGCCGCTACGCGCTAGAAAAGATACCCGCACAGCGAGAGCCCGAAGTTGTATGACTGCATGAGGAGCATCAGACGCAAATATGAGTACGAGAATAACGGATGTCAACTAGAGACACGGGAAGGGGCGCAGGACCAGCCGGCCTAAGAAGGCGACGCGCGAGGATATGTAAGTGTAGTGGAGTGCTTGCCTATTACCTGGAGAGTCTCATCTAGCGAATGACTATGACAGGCGAGAGCGAGGTAGACGGAAGGTTAGCCAGACAGTCAAATACAGCACGATGTTGGGTAAGTGAACGCGATTGTGGAGACGAAGAGGGTCGCACCTATATCGATAGGATTGGGAAGGTCGAGAGGTAAGTAAGCGAGGGGGCGCCAACAAGAAAGACCTGAAAGGTTGAGGACGGCGCTTAATGAATGTGCACACATTCCAGCGCATGTTGGTGGTGCTGTTGGCTTATGTGGTCAGGTGATGCGCCGGGGCGAGATACAGAGAGAAGTGAGCAGAAGGAACTCTCACGAAGGTAGACTCGAGTCCGCGCAGAGAGCTTGAAGAGAGCGCAGATTGCACATGCAGCATTGAGAGCTGTGGTACAGTGCATTGAACAGAGTCGTGCTTAGTAGGAAGCAATGACGGATTGTACTCCAAAGGCTCTGGCTTTATGTCTCAAGTCGCAAATCCGAACTATTATAAGCTGGTGGAAACCGGTTCTGACCCTCATCCGCTTTAGACATCTGTCCACGCCCGCACTTTCGCGCGGTTAGTGGCTCATAGCGTGGTGCGTGAGGCCAGTTATCTGCTCGGCGTTGTCGGCTGACGGCATAACCAATCTCATAGTTGCGTTCCGATGGCGACAGGCCGATGAGAAAAGTAAGCGCAAGGATGGACCTTATCGTCAGAATGGAAGCGCTGAGACAGAATGGCTCTCCACGCCCACCTCTGAAGCGTCAACCTCGACAATGAATTGTTTAGTGACGTCAGGAGTAAACAGGATAGGAGCGGAAGTAAAACGCTTCTTGAGGAGATCAAAAGCTCCCTGGGCGGAACCGGACCACTTAAAGCAAGTCTTGACAAAGTCAGAGCTGTGGAAGGCAGCCACTTGACCGAAATTACGAATGAAACGCCGATAGAAATTAGCGAAACCGAGAAACGCGTGCAACTCGACACGTGACTTTAGACGCGGCCAATCGCTGACAGCCTGGACCTTTAGCGGGGATCCATCTGAATGCTTCAGCGAAATAACAGACCGAGAAATGTGAAGCAGCAGAGACATGAAAGGCGCACGTTGCCGTCACGTAGAACAATTCTCTAAAAGGCGCTGAGTACACGTCGAACGTGTCTGAACATGAATCTCGAGTGACGGTTGAAAAAATCAGGATACGTCAAGTAAACGAAAAACAAAGATGTTCAGCATGGTCTCTCAGTACGTCATTAACTAATGCCTGAAAGACAGCTGGAGCAGTTAGCGAGACGAACGGCAGAACCCGTATTCAAATAGCCCTAACGGAGTGTTTAAACGCGTTTTCCATCTCTCTCGTTCCCCCTCTCTGATGCGCACCGAGATTGGTAAGCGTTACGATAGGCTTCAACTTAGTAAAGAACTGGCTCCCTGCAGAATCTCGAAGGCTGGTACGACTTATAAGGGGGGAAGCGGATAAACGATTCTTAACCGTTATGTCATTCAGCCCTCGATAATCCACGCAGGGGCGCAGAGTTACCGTCTCTCTTCTTAACAAAAAAAAACCCCGCTCCGGCGGGAGAGGAAGAAGCACCACTGGTACCGGCGCGAGAGAAACGCAACAGATAATCCTCGAGAGCCTTACGTTCGGGAGCCGAAAAGAGAGTATAGTCTACCCCGAGGGGGAGTGGTCCCCGGAAGGAGATCAATACAACAATCATACGACCGGGTGAGGAGGAAGAAGAGTTGGCTCTGACCGACTGAAGACCGTGCGCAGATCATGAATTTCCTCCGGCACTCCTGTCAAATCCCAGGTTCCTCCTGAGAGAAGAGGGACAGGAGAGAACAGGAGGGATAGCAGACATTAAACACTTCACATGGAACAGAGAACGTTCCAGGATAGGATAGAATTACTAGACAATTAAAGAAGGATTATGAATACTAGCCGGGATGACCCAAAACAACAGGGTGTAAAAGGTGAACGAAAAATCAAAAAGGAAATGGTCTCACTGTGGTTACCAATTACTGTGAGGGTTTAAAGTAGTGGTCTCACAAATCTGATACTGGGGAGAGAACTACCATCTAAGGCGAACATGGGCGTGGGCTTCCCTAACTGTTGAAGGGAATGTCATGTTTCCGAGCCCATGCTTCGTCCATTAAAACAACCCTCAGCCCCAGAGTCTATCAAGGCACATGCAGGAAGCAGCCGAACCGGTAGCGTGATGAGATGGACCGACAGTAGTACAGGATCTTGATGGAGAGACCTGAGTAGTAGCGCTCACAGTAGCCCTCCGCTTACTGATGAGCTCTGGCTTTTACTGGACATGACATGACAAAATGTCCAGCAGAACCGCAATAGAGGCAAAGGCGGTTGGTGATTCTCCGTTCCCTCTCCTTAGTCGAGATGCGAATACCTCCCAGCTGCATGGGCTCAGTCTCTGAGCCGGTGGGAGGAGATGGTTGAGATGCGGAGAGGGAAACACGTTAACGCGAGCTCTCTTCCACGAGCTCGGTGACGAAGATCTACCCGTCGTTCTATGCGGATGGCGAGTGCAATCAAAGAGTCCACGCTGAAGGAACCTCCCGGGAGAGAATCTCATCCTTAACCTCAGCGTGGAGTCCCTCCAGAAAACGAGCGAGCAACGCCGGCTCGTTCCAGTCACTGGATGCAGCAAGAGTGCGAAACTCTATAGAGTAATCCGTTATGGATCGATCACCTTGACATAGGGAAGCCAGCGGCCCTGGAAGCCTCCTTCCCCAAAAACTGAACGATACAAAAACCCGTATTCATCTCCTCTTTAAAGTTCTGATAAACGTTAGAACACTCAGCCCTTGCCTCCCAGATAGCTGTGCCCCACTCCCGAGCCCGACCAGTAAGGAGTGAAATGACGTAAGCGATCCGAGCTCTCTCTCTTGAGTATGTGTTGGGCTGGAGAGAGAAACACAATATCACACTGGGTGAGAAAGGAGCGACACTCAGTGTGGCTGCCCAGAGTAACATGGTGGGTTATTAACCCTAGGTTCCGGAGACTCGGAAGACCAGGAAGTAGCTGGTGGCACGAGACGAAGACTCTGAAACTGTCCTGAGAGATCGGAGACGTGAGCGGCCAGGGTCTCAACGGCATGACAGCAGCAGACAATTCCTGCTCGTGTCTGCCGAGCATTGCTCCCTGGATCTCGACGGCAGTGTTGCGGGAATCCGTAGCGCTGGGTCCATTCTTGTCGGATTCTTCTGTTATGCTGGGTGAATGAGGACCCAAAAGCGACTTAATAGAAACAGAGTCTTTATCCAGTCTAAACAAACAAGAAACTCCTGGATAATATCATAGGTTAATCCAAAACAGGAAACTGAATCCTCTCGTCAGTAGAGAGGAACGACTGGAGACGCGACCACAGACTGCAGGTCGCTTCAGGAAGGCACAGGCCGTAGCTGACTTAGACACCTGCTCACACGCGAGCATCTGAAGAAGGCAAAAACACGACAGGGCGGAACAAGGACACAGGACAGCAAACATCAAACAAGAATCCGACAAGGACAGAAGCGGAAAACAGAGGGAGAAATAGGAACTCCAATCAGAGGGCAAAACAGGGGACAGGTGTGAAAGAGCAAATGAGGCAGTTAGGAGAATGAGAAACAGCTGGGAGCAGGAACGGAACGATAGAGAGAGAGAGCGAGAGAGGGAGAGAGGGAGGGGGAGAGAGAGGGATAGAAAGAGGGAAAGAACCCAACAAGACCAGCAGAGGGAAGCACAGGGACAAGACATGACGATCAATGACAAAACATGACAATATCACTTTGCCCAACATGTTATTCCCCAGAGGTGGTGTGTATTATAATTTCCCATCATAAAAGGTATCCCCATTCCCCAATCAAATACCTTAATCGATACCACAAAAAAAAGATCTGTATTTTTTTTTACAATCTGATAACCTTCATAAATTCAACATAGCTTTGTATAAAATGCATTATGAAAGAAATGGTGTAACATCCATGAAAAAGTGGAGACTTGTACTCAATGCATTTAAGAAGATTGTGTAATGTAAGCTCCACGGAATATGAAATGCGTTATGAAGAAAATCGCGTAGGCCTAATGTTGCCTACAAAAAAAGGGCCTTCCTTACTACAAGTGCACCAGTATCCCAAACTTAAGTGAAAACAACCATAGAAAACAGTATTAGCATTAATCAAATAAAAAATAACGCAAGGACACTATTATATTATAATTATATCGGTGTGTTGTTAATACATTTGTTTTTGTGGGAAACAAAAAAGGCAGTGTAGAACACCATTGTCCATCATGCATTGATCTAAAACTTTCAAAAGACTGTTCCGAAGTTTGCCCCCAAAAAATGTTTTTTCCTATGAATGAAGTTGCACGAAAATGTGTGTCTTTTTCTACGAATTACGATACCACACAAAAACCTGACAAATGCAGTTTTTTACTCCAATCTGGCAACCCTCAGAATAGTAGACATAAGTCTACTATTATATTATAAGTATTTCGGTGACAACCTGGTTGATTAACAATATTGGGTTGTTAACACATTTGTATTTTTATATGAATAAATATGGGACACAAAAAAAGGCAGTGTAGAACACAATTTTCCACAATGCATTGCTCCCAAAACTTTCGAAAGGCTGTTCCGAAGATTGTCCGCCCAAAAATTTATTTTTCTATGAATTAAGTCGCACAAAATGTATTTTCACATTAATTGCGCCACACAAAAATGCACWAAAACACACAAAATCTGCTGAAATACTTTTAGTACATATTTGCACTAATTTAGTGTGAGATTGTGTTGGATATAAACACATAGACACAGCATTCCCCTAACAGGAACAGTGGCCTTACCAACCATGAAGGGACACTGTCATTAATCACGGTGACCTTGTTTGTAGGATGGTGTGGCTATGAGCAAGACCTGGTCAGGTAGTTTATACATGGAATGTAACACAGTAATGGAAATATTGATACTATTTCCATGTAGATACCACACCCAATCTTATGAGTCTGACCTTGCGTTTGTTGGTTGTTCAAAATGTTCAAAATGTGCACTTATAAATCATAAACATTTTAATCAAAATACAGCTGTAGACAGAAGTCAAAGATCAAACATCAAACATACAACTGATGTCTGTCCTGAGTTCTGCAAAATAGGAAAAGTCCAAGTTGCTTTTAATATGCTTGCAGTCAACCCCTAGTGATGTAACTGCCTATGTCAAAACCTTCTACTCATGAGACCAAGACCATGCATATACAGTTTTACAAACTTGCAGGAGAGACAATAGTTCCAGTGTTTTCTAAGGACTCAGCAATAATCTTCCACTCTCCTAGTTGCTCTATAGTGGTATGTCTGACTAGTCTCTTATCTCTTTCACTCCCCTGCAGGGTTCTGTGTCTATGAATCTCTTTTAGCGTTGAGGCGCTTTCTCACAGACACCCTGTTTTGACTGCAATAACTCACACATCTCTCAGACCATTTCTTATAAGAAGCAAAGACTATAAATGAACTGGGGAACAATATTAAACCTTATAATGAATATGTATATTGCTAATCTGTAGTCCAGGACCCTATAAATGTAGTGGGGGAGGAGTCTTATAGCCCTTCCCCTTCTATTAATACAACATAAGCATAATCAATTATTATAATACATCAAACATGTGGTGCAGCCCCTATCATGACCCCAAGTTGACCCCATCATGTTCTTGGAAGACCCCTTTGCAATCACGTCACAAAATTTGTGTGTGATGGTTTTAGAACAACAGTAGTTTAATGTTAAAGTATAGTGCAAGATCCTTTAATTGCCATGAAGGCACCGCTATGGCAGCCATGGATGATCGCACCCATAATTTTATTTTATTTTTTACATATAATCATATTTAGTTGTTTTTTACCGGTCCAATGTCACTGATTTTATCTTAATACCAAATCATTTCTGGGTAACAATTAAGTACCTTATAGTTTCTTAGCAAAGAGTGATTTCCCAAGCAACAATGTTGCTAGGACTGACTGTTAGTGGTCTGAGTGGGGAGGGGAAAACTAAATTGGTGATGTCACCAGGTAGGCCAAAACGTCATACCACCAAAACAGGCTGAAATATCAGGCAGTCCTTTCAAACATCTAACACTAAAAGGGTATTATCATTTTCACAATTTTACAGTATTAGTCCAACCTCATAGGGTGGATATATAWACACGTATATATAACTATCACAGGAAATCACGTTTTCGACTGCGCTGGGCCATCAAGTATTTTCGTATTGCAATGTTTATCAGCTTTTTGATTGCTTTTTCAGAATCCGTGAATAATAATTGAATTTTAAGTTCGACTGTGCCAGTTTCTTGGCTTACTTGGTAGCTTGGAGACTTTTGATTTTAATGGACTAGAATGCCACAACACTGGCTTGGAGAGAAGCAGAAGAAGTGAGAGGACTGCATGAGGAGATGGCTGGGACTAGTGGATAAGCTACTCTGACTGCTAATGCTATTCTTCCAGCATCTTTATGGCAGCATAATAGCATCACCCAAGTGGGAGTTACATAGAGTTAGTGGAGAGGAGTGGCTAAGCTAAGCTAACTATCACCAGGCCAGAGCACAGAGGACATGAGGGGACAGCATGGTGCTCTGCTGARGCTACGGACACTGACAGTCTTTCTATTCTGACCGGCTCCCTCCTCTGTTCATAGTATCATCAGACCATCAATGCTGCTTCCCTGATCATTCATCATCTCTTCCAGTTCCATTACTCACAATTTATAGATTTGTTGATGTTTTTTGTTTGTGCTTCTATAAGCAATTCTGTTTTTAGCTGCTATGTATTGAAATAAAATATATAATCTAAACTAGGGCAACAGCTAGCCTAGTGGTTAGGAGCAACCAAAATGTTGCTGGTTTGAATCCCCGAACTGACTAAGTGAAAAATGTGTCTGTACCTCAATGCATTTAACCCTAATTGCTCGTGTAAATCACTCAGGATAAGAGCATCTGCTAAATGACTCAAATTTAAAAAGCAACAATACAATACAGATACAATTGCTGTAGCTGCAGATGAGATCCATCATCATAACACCATATCATTGTTTAAAAAGCTGTTGCAGTTATACACAATTAAACCATGATTCAATAAAATATGTGTTTAACAAAAAAAAATTTTTTTACAATGTATTATTGTGTGTGTGTGTGCGCGCGTGTGATTTTGTTTGTATGTGTGTATGTGTGTGCGCATGTGTGTGTATAATCCACGTTCACAGGTTTCTCCTGCTCCTCCTCTAATGGTGTGTCCTTCCATCTCCCTCAAGGACCTGTAACATATCACCACACAACATGTTTTTTAGAGGTTTACTTTAAATAGGTACAGCATACTTTGATATCAGAGCATTAGTTCCATAAGTTTAATACAGGTGTAGGATCTTAATTTGATCACACTGTATTAAAGAGGATTCTAGAATTCTAGACTTGATTTTGCCTAACTACCAATGTATCAAGCCCTGCAAAAATGTCCATTAGTTATTATACACACAATAGTTCAGATTTCCTTTTGCTGCAGGATTRCTTTCCTTATGTGAGAAACTGGTCAAATTAAGATCCTACACCTGTACAACTGTCAATAGCATTTGACAGGTTTTTTTGGGATGCTGTCAATAGCATTTGACAGCATCCAGTACAACCCCCTKWMAGGGGGTTGTACTGGACTGCCGAGGCGCAGTGGTGGTCCCGGGCTGGGGACACGCACCTCAGGGCGAGTGCGAGGAGCAGGAACAGGGCGTACTGGACTGCCGAGGCGCACTGGAGGCCTGGTGCGTGGTGCCTGCACTGGTGGTACCGGGCTGGGGACACGTACCTCTGAGCGAGTGCGGGAGGAGGAACAGGGCGTACTGGACTGCCGAGGCGCACTATAGGCCTGGTGCGTGGTGCCGGCACTGGTGGTACCGGGCTGGGGACACGCACCTCAGGGCGAGTGCGAGGAGCAGGAACAGGGCGTACTGGACCCTGGAGGCGCACTGGAGGCCTGGTGCGTGGTGCCGGCACTGGTGGTACCGGGCTGGGGACACGTACCTCAGGGCGAGTGCGAGGAGCAGGAACAGGAACAGGACACACCGGGTTGTGAAGGTACACTGGAGACCTGGTGTGTATAGCCGGCATCAATTGTTCCGGAACTTTAACACATGTTTCAGGATGAGTACGAGGAACTGACACAGGTGGCATCGGACAGCTAACACGCTCCTCAGAGCGAATGCTGTGCATACTACACCAAACCAACAGCTCTCTCTCTTCACTCTCCTCCAATTTCATCAACAACTCCTCGAATGTCTCATAATCTCCCCTCCATTCACTCTCCTCCAATCTGTCCAATAACTCCTCGACCATCTCAGACTCACCCCTCAACTTCGCCGACTGCTCTTCGCCGACCGCTCCTGTGGCCTACCTCCCGACGTCGTTGCTGTCCTCTCTTACTTCGCCGTTCCTCCTGCATTGTTTCCACCCGCCTCCATGGTAGACGATCCTCTCCTGCCAAAAAAAACACCCCTAGATATACAAAACCCCATAGATATACAAAAACCCTAGACAGGACAAAAACACATAGACAATACAAAAAMTAAACCAACCACCCTCGTCACACCCTGACCTAACCAAAATAATAAAGAAAACAAAGATAACTAAGGTCAGGGCGTGACAATCCAGAATAATAAACAGAATAATATCCAGAATAATAAACAGAATAATATCCAGAATGATAAACAGAATAATATCCAGGAATAATAAACAGAATAAATATCCAGAATAAATATCCAGAATAATAAACAGAATAATATCCAAGAATAATAAAAGATAATATTCCAGAAAAAAAACAAATAATATCCAGAATAATAAACAGAAATAATATCCAGAATAGAAATATCCAGAAAATAAACAGAATAAATATCCAGAAATAAAATAAACAGAATAATATCCAGAATGATATAACAGAATAATATCCAGAATAATATAACAAATAATAAATCACAGATTGATATAAACAGAATAAATCCAGCACATAATAAACAGAATAATATCCAGAATAATATCCAGAATAATAAATAGAATAATATCCAGAATAATATCCAGAATAATAAACAGAATAATATCCAGAATAATGTACAGCTATTCTGGTGTAGAGTCTGGTCTGTGTCTGTACCAGTAAAACCTCCATCCAGAATACTCTACAGTACAGATCAGTGTCACACTGTCTCCTGTGAACACGTCCTCTTTGTCAGAACTCAGTGTAGCTGTCGGACGACTATCTGTTGGAATCAAGAAACGTGTTTGATGCATCTGGAAAACATGGATCTGATCTGCTGCATGATATGTCCTCTTGATGGGTAACTGATCATAAATCCAGTGAGGCAGAATAGTCTACAGACACACAGAAAATGTCTACATGATTGACTCAGAAACAACAGTGTCTATCTTTCTGCATGACAAGAGAGAGAACAGAACAAAGTAATTTACCTTTTACAGTGAGAGTAATAGCATTACTTGGTTGTGAAGATGTGGGTCTAGACACTCTGTTCCCTTCACACCAGTACTGACCCTGGTCAGACTCATCAGCTCTACTGATGTGAGAGACTCCAATGTTACTGTAACCAGACTGGGACACTACATTATCATTCCTGTCTTTGTACCACTGATAGTTMCAGATACTGTCAGACCCTACTGAACACGTCAGAGTAACTGTCTCTCCAGGGAACACAGGGTTGGGTTTTACAGTCAGTGTAGCTTTGTGCAGAGTGGTGAAAATAGAGCACAAAACATCTTGATACCTACGTGGTAATTCAGCTGATGCTGAAACGTTGTGATAAAAAGTATATTTTACATATGGTTATGTTGACTCCATACAGTTAGAATTTACAGTGTATATATCTGTATTTAGATTAACCCTCATTGGCTCTGAATTTACATAGTCCAGATTGAAGACAAACAATGAGCTCACCAGTGATGATGATGGGGAGAGCTGAGCTGTGATATGACTTCTGGGGCCGACCTCTTCTCATCCCAACACACTGGTACTGACCAGCCTGGTCAGGGAGAGAGATGGTGATGGTTTTTCTAGTCTGACTGGGAAGCTCTTTATTGTATCTGAACCAGCGGTACGTCCAGTCTGTGTAGTCTGATATGTCACGCTGCAGAGTGACTGTCTCTCCAGGGTAGAGGAGACCCTGTGGAGTGACTATCTTCACTGAGGCCGTGGGCAGAGCTGTGGAAACAGTTATATGAAGACAAATGCAGTCAGAGCACCAATCTTTCAAAAGTATGATCTGACTTCAGTAGGTAATATTGTCACTTTTATTTGGGATTTACATACAGACCAGCAAACCCTCTAAACTGCGCACATGCGGACCAGGGGAACTGCCACACAGACAATGTCCCCTCTAAGCTGCGCGCACATGCGGACCAGGGGAACTGCCACACCRACAATGTCCCCTCTAAGCTGCACGCACATGCGGACCAGGGGAACTGCCACACCAACAATGTCCCCTCTAAGCTGCGCGCACATGCGGACCAGGGGAACTGCCACACCAACAATGTCCCCTCTAAGCTGCGCGCACATGCGGACCAGGGGAACTGCCACACCGGCAATGTCCCCTCTAAGCTGCGYGCACATGCGGACCAGGGGAACTGCCATGTGCAGATGAAATATCAACTAGATTGAACTTCACAGTTTTCTCCTTTAGGTAACACTAYCAACGTTGCGCGCTACAGTGGGAATTGTGATCGAATCAACACAATATTAGCCACTTTCAATATAACATATCAAAACAAAACAATCTATGCAAGACTTAGTATGCAAAACTAACCGTGTTAGAGATGTTCCTGTAGGCAGAGGACAGTACTCTACACAGACCACATAACCAATCAGAGCTGCAATAGGCATATTATGCAAATAGCCATTGCCATATGGATCTGAGCCATTCACTTTGAACTGGACTGTATGAGAGGTCGCAAGTAGATGAGCTTGTTTTGAGCTCAAGGTGAAAGCGACATGTGGCAATGTGTGCACATCTGTTCATATTCTTTGMTGGTTAGTGAGTTATTAGCCCAGTTATAACTCATTTCTAGTCAACAATGGGGGAGTGGTGGCTTCCTACAAGAGCACAACATGTGTACATTTCTAGCCCTCTTTGAAAAAGGAGTCAGGTAAAGAGCTATTTTTATCTTAAAGGGGCAGTGTTGTATTTTGAGACGGCCTTGAATAAGTTAAGTAGCCAATAGGCAGAGCGCAGCATAATTTGTCTGATTTACTAATAATGGTAATGGTATATTAACTAATGACATTTTGAGAGAGAGAGAGAGGTGTTGTGCGGATGTGGGTGGGTTTCTTGATTAATAGATCCATTGAATATACACCATCAACAATACATCCATTATTCATTTGTTTAGGCAGGTCTTAAGTAAACTTATAAGACTAATAAAAATGTATTGTAAAACCAATAGAATGACATATTTAGAGTTGAATTATGTTAGGTCCAAACTTCATTATTTTGTTCATTAAGCATTCAAGACACACCTACCCYGATCACAGTCAACACACATATATTTGGTAATAAGATTTTAATGGAATACAACAGAATAAAACAAATAATATTTTTTCCCACACAAYTTGCGTCACGGGAACATATGGAACCTCTGTCATATAAAAAAGTGCTATTTTGCAATCATGCTAAATGTTTCTGATCAGTGATAGATGATCAACCGAATAGATGAGCTATACCACCTTCCCTTATTTCCCCAGCCAGACACCAGATGAACTAAATAGCCTACAGATGGARAATCAGTGAAACAAAATCCCATTGATAAAGACAAGTCAGTGAAGTCACAGGCTTTAGGTCAGGAGTAGGACTAGTCTACACATGTTAAACTACATAACATGCTGGCTAAAGTTTCTAATAAATGAGCCAACTAGACAACATGATCATAGGCAGCACTCACATCAACTTAGCTAACATTTCCACAGCCTAACTGTAGCCTAACCAATATCCAAATGGAGATTCAGTAAAAACTCAAATCGGAGTCCCCACAGTGCGATGGCGCTGTCCCAATCAAAACGGTGCTTAAGTTGTCATCTAGTTGAATACACACGGGTAGGCTATTGCTTCAAATGTATTATCATGATTGGATGACTTAGGAAGTTTCAGTAAGCAACAATTGGATACATGACTTCTATTGCATTAGTCTACTTTATTCCAATATTTTCTAGGTTCAGTGACTTTTATTCTCACAGTAATTCTTTATGGATCCATCCAGTTGTGGTTAAGAAAACAGTGCGTGCTTAGTGGTGGGCTATGTTAAAAGATGGGAGAAGTGACATGCCTCAAAGATAAGAACTCGCAGGAGGATGTTTAACTGGYGCTGCCTAGCAACCATCAAGGGTTTACAGTGCCTTCAGAAAGTAGTCATACCCCTTCACTTATTCCACATTTTGTAGTGTTACCTTCTAAATGGATTTAATTTCTTTTTTCTCACCCATCTACAAACAGTACCCCATAATGACAAAGTGAAAATATGTTTTTAGAAATGTTTACACATTTGCTGAAAAATAAATACAGACATATCTCATTTAAATAGGTATTCACACCCCTGAGCCAATTGTTTTAATTTAATTATTATAATTACTAATATTTTTTTATTGTTTTACTTTCTAGGTAAATAGCTAATAGTTTCCACACCTGGATTGTGCAACATTTACCCATTATTCTATTAAAAATTCTTCGAGCTCTGTCAAATTGGTTGTTGTTAGACAACCATTTTCAGGTCTTGCCATAGATTTCCAAGTAGATATATGAAAAAACTGTAACTCAGCCACTCAGGAACATTCACTGTCTTCTTGGTAAGCAACTCAAGTGTAGATTAGTATTGTGTTTTAGGTTATTGTCCTGCTGAAAGRTGAATTAATCTCTGGAAAGCAGACTGAACCAGGTATTTCTCTAGGATATTGCTTTTTTATTCCGTACAGGCTTTCTTCTTTTCACTTTGTCAATTAGGTTAGTATTGTGGAGTAGCAACAATGTTGTTGATCCATCCTCAGTTTTCTCCTATCACAGCCATTAAACTCTGTAACTGTTTTAAAGTCACCATTGGCCTCATGGTGAAATCCCTGAGCAGTTTCCTTCCTGTCCGGCAACTGAGATAGGAAGGACGCCTGTGTCTTTGTAGTGACTRGGTGTATAGATACACCATCCAAAGTGTAATTAGAAGCTTCACCATGCTCAAAGGGATATTCAATRTCTGCTTTTTTTTASCCATCTACCAATAGGTACCCTTCTTTGCTAGGCATTGGAAAACCTCCGTTACAGATAATTGTATGTTTCAGAACTCAGGATAAGACCCAGATGCAGACAGCTAGATTCACAGAAGTTTATTGACCTGAACAGGGGTTAGGCAAAAGACAGGTCAAAGGCAGGCAGAGGTCCGTAATCCAGGGCAGAATCAATAAGGTACAGAACAGCAGGCAGGCTCGGGGTCTGGACAGGCAGAGGTTCTTAACAGGTCAGAGTCAGGCAGGTACAGAACGGCAGGCAGGCTCGGGGTCAGGGCAGGCAGAATGGTCAGAACTGGGGAAACTAGTAAACAGAACTTGAGAAATCAGGTAGAYGGGAAAACATGCTGGAAAGACCTGACAAATGAAGACAAACTGGCAACAGACAAACAGAGAAATACTGGGGATAATGAGGAAGATGGGCAACACCTGGAGGGGKGTGGAGACAAGCACAAAGACAGGTGAAACAGATCAGGGTGTGACAGTATGTGTGGGGTACAGAGATGAAGTAGTCATTAAAAGTMATTGATAAGCACATTTACGCCATCATTTATTTAGGCTTGCAATAAAAAARGGGTTGAATACTTATTGGCATATATAAGACACTTATAAGACATTTCAGATTTCATTTTTATTAATTTGTAAATCTWTAGAAAAACAGAATTTCACTTTGACATTTCGAGGAYTGTGTKTAGGCCAATGACAAAAAATAACAATTTAATCMATTTTAAATTCAGGCTGTAACACAACAAAATGTGGAAAAAGTCAAGGGGTGTGMATATCTTCTGAAGGCACTGTATATTGTGTGCTCCCCCCCAACAAATTGGGAAATTGTTTTATAAATGATTGCTCAGAGAAGAGATTGTGTTTAGGTGAAACTGGAGGGAGCGCAATTCAAATAAATAATCATAAAAATTGTGTATATTAAGTATGTAGGAACATATTTATATCGGTTAAAAGCTTAAATTCCTGTTAATCTAACTGCACTGTCTGATTTACAATAGACTTTACAGCGAAAGCATTCCATGCGATTGTTTGAGAATGGTGCCCCACATCAAAATATTTTTCAAATAGMGATTAAATATTCACTTACTTTTTGAAAATCTTCCTCTGATTTTTCATCCAAAGGGCCCCAGCTACAACATGTAGTGTTGTTTTGTTAGATAAAATGCTTCTTTATAGCCCAAAAAGTCAGTTTAGTTGGCGCCATTGAYTTGAGTAATCCACTCGCTCAACATGCAGAGAAAGGAATCCAAAAATCTACCGCTAARCTTTGTTAAAACAAGTCAAAATACGTTTCTATTCTATTCTATTCAATTCCACAGGTACCCTAAAATGTAATTAAACTATAATATTTCATACGGAAAGAAGTATGTTCAATAGGAAAAYGATATTAGCAGGTGCGCATCCTCTTCATCACACRCGCACAGATTGATTTCCAAGTCTGTATCCCAGTATTAAAGCTCATAATTCTTCTTCGTTTGGGAAGAAACAAGCCTGAAACCTTGAACAAAGACTACTGACTTCCAGTGGAAACCATAAGAATTGCATACTGGGAGCTAGATTAAATATTTTCCCTATACGTTCTAATGGAAGTGCATGGGCTCTCAAAAAAAACATTTCTGGTTGGTTTTTCTTTAAATTTTCTCCTACCATATCTATATCTAACATTTCTACAAACTACCGAGYGTTTTCTTTCCAATGGTACCAATTATATGCATATCCTGGCTTCAGGGCCTGAGCAACAGGCAGTTTACTTTGGGCACGTCAGTCAGGCGGTAATGGAGAAAAATAGACCCTAGCCTGAAGAAGAATAAAAAAACAAATTCTCAAAAAGGTAGRAGTCAAAATGATTGTTCGTTTTGGTTGTGTTTCAGATTATTTTATGCTCAATAGAAATGAATGGTAAGTAATGTATTTTGTCATTTTGGAGTCACCTTTACCTAATCATAATCATCAATTGATTTGTCACAATACACATGGTTAGCAGATGTTAATGCGAGGTGTTGAGAATGCTTGTGCTTCTAGTTCCGACAATGCCAGTAATAACCAACAAGTAATCTAACAATTCCACAACTACTACCTTATACACAAAGTTGTAAAGGATAAAGTATATGTACTAAAGATATATGAAATGAGTGATGGTACAGACGGCATAGGCAAGATGCAGTAGATGTAGTAGAGTACAGTATATACATATGGATGAGTAATGTAGGTATGTAAACATAAGTGCATAGTTTAAAGTGGCTAGATGATACATGTATTACATAAAGATGCAAGATGCAGTAGATTGATGAGTACAGTATATACATATACATATGAGATGAGTAATGTAGGGTATGTAAACATCTATATTTAGTGGGCATTGTTTAAAAGTGGCTAGTGTACATTTTACATAATTTCCATCAATTCCATTATTAAAGTGGCTGGAGTTGATCAGTTAGTATGGCAGCGGCCGCTAAAATGTTAGTGGTGGCTGTTTTAAACAGTCTGATGGCCTTGAGATAGGAAGCTGTTTTCAGCTCCGAGGCCCTTCACCTCCTCCCTGTAGGCCGTCTCGTCGTTGTTGGTAATCAAGCCCCCACTGTAGTGTCATCCGCAAACTTGATGATTGAGTTGGAGGCGTGCATGGCCACGCAGTCGTGGGTGAACAGGGAGTACAGAGAGGGCTCAGAACGCACCCTTGTGGGCCCCAGTGTTGAGGATCAGCGGGGGGAGATTGTTGTACCTACCCTCACCACCTGGGTGCGGCCCGTCAGGAAGTCCAGGACCCAGTTGCACAGGGCGGGTCGAGACCCAGGGTCTCGAGCCTATTATGACGAGTTTTGGAGGGTACTATGGTGTTAAATGCTGAGCTGTAGTCGATGAACAGCATTCTCACATAGGTATTCCTCTTGTCCAGATGAGTTAGGGCAGTGTGCAGTGTGGAGTTGGTTATCAGAGTTGGTTAAGCTGTTTTAATGTTATCGAGAGCATTGGTGACTGTAACTGTGCTGCTTATTTAAGCTTTTTTGCCGATGTTTACTGAAACTGGCCATATTCAACAGGTGTTGAGCGTTGGTAAATTCATCAGTTATACTTCGCTCTGGCACACTCAGACGTTGAGTGCTCTGAAATCAGAGTAGATAGCCAGAGTGAATTTACGAACGCGCCCTTCATATGAAGTTTCCCATGTGGATTTTTTTCACAATACATTTCACAGGTGATGTCCTGCAAACATAAATTAGTCGTTAGGATGTCCCCGGAACGTCATGCAGTCGCAGTGTTTTCAACTTTCATATTTGGAAAAATTTGACATAAATTATTACATTATGTTTGTTTATTTATACTGACATTATTATTCAAGATGTACATTATTATCCCCTTGACCAAGAAAGGGAAAGTAAGTGTACTGAATGACTACTGACCCATAGCACCCACTTCCATTGTAAAAGACTACATCACCTCCTCCCTCTCTGACACACTTGACCATCTTCAATTCGCCTACCGCCCCTACAGATCCACCGACGACGCAATCGCCATTTCACTGCACACTGCCCTCACCCACCTGGACAAGAGGGGAATGCATATGTGAGGAAGCTGTTCATTGACTACAGCTCAGCCTTCAATACCATAGTGCTCTCTAAGCTCACCAGAAAACTCACAGCCCTGAGACTGAACTCTTCCCTATGCAACTGGGTCCAGGACTTCCTGACCTGCTGCCCCCAGGTGGTTAAGGTAGGCAACATTACCTCCTCCACATGGATTTTCAACATGGGGGCCCCACAAGGGTGCGTCTTCAGTCCCCTCCTGTACTCTCTCTATACCCACGGCTGCATGGCCTCACACAGTTCCAACTCCATCATCAAGTTCACTGACGACACAACAGTAGTAGGTTTGATTACCAACAGCGACGAGACAGCCTACAGGGAGGAGGTAGGCACTCTGCCGATGTGTTGCCAGGTAAGCAACCACTCCCTCACCTTCAGCAAAAGGATGGCACGCCCCATCCTCATCAATGGGGTGCCGTGGAGACGGTAAAAAAGGTAAAGTTCCTCGGGGTACATATCTCTGAGGAGCTGAAATGGTCAAACCACATGGACACCATGGTGAGGAGGGCACGACAGCGAATCTTTACACTCAGGAGGCTGATGAAATTTGGCCTTTCCCCGAGGGTCCTCACAGTATACTACAGGGGCACCATCAAGTGAATACTGTCGGGCTGCATTCATTTAACATGTCTTCACCTGGGATTTTGAACCAACCTTCTGGTTCACGTTATTCTGATCATCCTGCAATGCCACAAATAATTACTGATTTCACCTGTGTTCCTACACTTAGGACTTCAAAGAAAATCTCAGCTTTGTTTAAAATACACTCAATAAAACCTATTATATTTATCATAGGTATTCAAATCAAATCAAATTGTATTGGTCACATACACATGGTTAGCAGATGTTAATGCGAGTATAGTGAAATACTTGTGCTTGTTATTCCGACCATGCAGTAATATCTAACAAATAATCAAAACATTTCACAACAACTACCTTATACACACAAGTGTAAAGGAATGAATAAGAATATGTACATAAACATATATGGATGAGTGATGGCCGTGCGGCATAGGCAAGACGCAGTAGATGGTATAGAGTACAATATATACATATGAGATGAGTAATGTAGGGTATGTAAACATTATATAAAGTGGCATTGTTTAAGTGAATAGTGATACATTTATTACATCCAATTTTGTATTATTAAAGTGGCTAGAATTTGAGTCAGTATGTTGGCAGCAGCCACTCAGTGTTAGTGGTGGCTGTTTAACAKTCTGATGGCCTTGAGATAGAAGCTGTTTTTCAGTCTCTCGGTCCCTGCTTTGATGCACCTGTACTGACCTCGCCTTCTGGATGATAGCGGGGTGAACAGGCTGTGGCTCGGGTGGTTGTTGTCCTTGATGATCTTTTGGCCTTCCTGTGACATCGGGTGGGAAAGGTGTCCTGGAGGGCAGGTAGTTTGCCCCCGGTGATGCGTTCTGCAGACCTCACAACCCTCTGGAGAGCCTT
>NC_036876.1:2421983-2427004 GCF_002910315.2 Salvelinus sp. IW2-2015 | reverse complement strand
GCTGAGCTGTAGTCGATGAACGCATTCTCACATAGGTATTCCCTTGTCCCAGATGGGTTAAGGGCAAGTGTGCAGTGTGGTCTGCGATTGCGTCGTCTCGTGGACCTATTGCGTCGGTAAGGCAAATGGAGTGGGTCTAGGGTGTCCGGTTAGGGATGGAGGTTGATATGGTCCTTGACTAGTCTCTCAAAGCACTTCATGAATGACGGAAGTGATGCTAGGCGGGGCGTAGTCCGTTTAGCTCAGTTACCTTAGCTTTCTTGGGACAGGAACAATGGTGGCCCTCTTGAAGCATGTGGAACAGCAGACTGGGATAAGGATGATTGAATATGTCCATAAACACACACCAGCCAGCTGTCTGCGCATGCTCTGAGGACAGCGGCTTGGAATGCCGTTAGGCCCTGCAGCCTTGCGAGGGTTAACGACGTTTAAAATGTTTTACTCACCTCGGCCTGCAGTGAAGGAGAGCCCGCAGGTTTTGTAGCGGGCCGGTCATGGCCACTGTATTGTCCTCAAAGCAAAGCAAAAAAGTTATTTGCCTGTTCTGGGAGCAAGGGACATCTGGTCCGCGGACGGGGCTGGTTTTCTCTTTTGTAATCCGTGATTGACTTGTAGACCCTGCCACACAACCGTCTTGTGTCTGAGCTGTTGAAATGCGACTCTATTTTGTCTCTGTATGGGACTTTAGGCTTGTTTGATTGCCTTGCGGAGAGGAATAGCTAAACTTTTTTCATTCGGTCATGTTTCCCGGTCACCTTGCCTGGTTAAAAAGCAGTGTTCGCCGCATTCAGTTTCACCTGCGAATGCCTGCCGTCAATCCACGGTTCTGGTTTGGAAATGTTTAAAATCGTCTACTGTGGGATGACATCGGTCAGTCCACGTTCAGACCCATAATGTCTACTCCAGGGAGAGGAGAGTTGTCACGTTCAGACCCAGTAATGTCTACTCCAGGGAGAGAGAGTTGTCCCGTTTCAGACCCAGTGATGTCTACTCCAGGGAGAGAGAGTTGTCCACGTTCAGACCCAGTAATGTCTACTCCAGGGAGAGAGAGTTGTCCACGTTCAGACCAGTATGTTCTACTCCAGGGAGAGAGAGTTGTCCACGTTCAGACCCAGTGATGTCTACTCAGAGAGAGATTGTCCATTCAACCCAGTATGCTACCAGGGAGAGAGAGTTGTCCACGTTCAGACCCAGTATGTCTACTCCAGGGAGAGAGAGTTGTCACTGTTCAGACCAGTATGTCTACTACATGTACTGTATCAGTTATGTCTACTCAGAGAGAAGTCTTGACGTTTACTTTCTAAACAATACTTTACTGTATCAGTGATCCTGTAATAATTAGATTGTAGTCACGGTTATCACTTATCTAGATAGATACTTTACTGTATCAGTGAGTCCTGTAATAATTAGATTGTAGACAGGTTATCACTTATCTAGATAGTACTTTACTGTACTTTATTCAAGCTATTGGAGCAGAGGACAACAGAATGATGATTGACGTCTTCGTATGTCTGTTCACTGTCATTCATTGACTGTCTAATACATGTAGTCAAGCCAATGTGCTTATTATGACGTTTCCTAACCCGTTAGAGCCCAGTTGAGAAGCCACGGTGTGTATTTTGACGTTTCTTAAATCCTCAAGCTCTCGTAGTGGGCATCTAAGTGCGTCACTATYTACACAGAAGATCTCCACTAAACATAGAATRACATGGTTTCTGTGACCGCCGATAACTTCAAAACAGACTTGACTAGAAAAACATAGTTGCCAATGTTTTTGCAATTGATACAAAGATGTGACTTGACTGGGAGACCCATGAGATGACAGTGGGCTTCTGGTTTCTCTCCTTCTAAGAACAGAAATAAATCATTTTAAAAAACAAACTGGCTTTTTTTTACAAATTAATAAGAATGTCTCACCCCATGTTCAAGATTTCTCGCTCATTTTACGTTATTTGAAAACTAAATCATCTCCAAAATAGGTCAGGTTGTAAATCTCGAACAATAGACTTGCCTAGAAGGAGGGTAGGGGGACAATTCTATCGTCAAATGTATTTCTTAGTTAGGTTGGCTGTATCACAAGTGCCCGTGATTGGTTGCAATTTCAGTTTAATTCACCAGAAAATACAGAACAAATAATACAACAAATATTGTGGTTAAACTCAAATATACTCATTGATAAAACATGTTTTATAAATTGGAACTTTTACCATGTGGAAGGGGAAAAGTATTATTATTGTTATTGTTACCCTGTTTTTCAGGCTGTGAATTCTGCAGACAACGTTTATAGGATGGGCTATTAGCAGGACAATATATATTGGTCATATTGTTCATGGCTCCCGTGTGGCACAGTGGTCTAAGGCACTGCATCACTACAGTCCCTGGTTTGAATCCAGGCTGTATCACATCCATCCGTGATTGGGAGTCCCATAGGGCGGCGGACAATTGGCCCAGCGTCATCCGGGTGAGGGGAGGTTTTGGCTGACCAGGGATGTCCTTCTCTCCCTCTAAAAACATAAATAAATATGTTGGCCTTTATAAATATTATTTTYGCCTTTATTCAGATTACAATCGCTCACTTTTGTTTTTTTGACAACTAAATCATCTCAAAAATATTGTTAAATTTAGCCTACCCAATGTGGATGACTAGTTTAGCACCGTTTCACTCTGCTCTGAGACAAGCATGGAGAAACTAAAATGTTCTTTAAAAAAAAAAACGAAATCATCTCCAAAATATTATTATATATTATCAAGTTGATGGGACAGTCATACAGCCCTGGTATTCATGGCTTTGGATCAAAATAAATAAGTACCAACATTCTTTCTGACTTATTATTAATAAAGAAATGATTTGGTTATCCTGACCTGGACACCATGTACAGTATTATAATAGCCCATTATGGACTGTTAGCAGAACAATATACCTTTACCAACACCTCTCTGTAATTAGATACTTTGTGGATGGGGCCTCCTGATTGGATGGGGCCTCCCGAGTGGTGCAGCAGTCTAAGACAGACACTACATCACAGTGTAAAATGCGTTGCTACAGATGCAGGTTTGATACCTGTGCCGGCCGCCACCAGGAGACTCATATGTAATTATTGACACGTCATTGAACAAAATATTTTCCGATATACTGTAGGTCTACCGTAGACCACATGAGTCTCACTAGTGTTGAGTAATGTGCTGTTAAAAGTTGTGTAGTCTTATTTATTTAAAGAGCATATTGAAGTTAGAAGCAATAGGATTTGAAGCATTAGCCTACCTGCTGTAGTCAACTATTTTAGCACCGTTTCACGCTGCTCTGAGACAAGCACGTGGACTGGTCTGATTAATCAATGAGATTATTTTCATTGAATCTCTGTTTGGGTATTGGTTAGACTACAATTATTACAATTAGGGTGTTGTACAGCGCCATATTCTTCCGTTCCATCTTAACGTTTTTCAATTTTTCTTGGAATAGAAACAGCATAATATTAAGCAAATTAATTAAGCAAAATTACTTAAAATCAGTTCCCATATACTATGTTTCTTACAAAAAAAAGGTTTTGAATCTCTCTAGTACAGACACTATTGAAGGCTGTCTAATGATTCTCAAAGACACCCTCTGGTGGTCAAACTAGCACTAACTAGCATTATGGTAACAGTGGCTGACACTTAAATAATAGAAGCTGTGCTGCAGTACGCTGCAACTTTTAAAGGAGGAACCACGTACGCTACAATGGTCAAAAGTATGTGGACCACCCCTTCATAAAGTTGGTGCTGGTCTTTTCAATGACATTATCTTCTAACCTTGTTAAAGGAAAACAAAACCTTCTAGCCTTGCAATATGATTACCACAACGACGAGACTGCTTACAAGGAGGGGTGAGGGCCCTCGGAGTGTGGTGTCAGGGAAAATAACCTCACACTCAACGTCAAACAAAACAAAGGAGATGATTGTGGACTTCACGAAACAGCAGAGGGAGCACCCCCCTATCCCAACATCGAACGGGACAGTTATGGAGAAGGTGGAAACAAGTTTTAGTCCCGGTGTACACATCACGGACAAACTTGAATTGGTCCACCCACACAGACGCGTTGTGAAGGAAGGCGGCAGCAGCGCCTCTTCAACCCAGAGGCTGAAGAAATTCGGCTTGTCACCATAAAAGCACTCACAAACTTTACAAGCACAATCAGAGAGCACCTGTCCGGGCTGTACACGCCTGGTACGGCAACTGCTCCGCCACAACCGTAAGGCTGTCCCAGAGGGTAGGTGAGGTTGCACAACGCATCACCGGGGGCAACTACCTGGCCCTCCAGGACACCTTACACCACCCGATGTCACGGAAGGCCATAAAGATATTCAAGACAACAAACCACAAGCACTGGCTGTTCACCTCCGCTATCATCCAGAAGGCGAGGTCAGTACAGGTTGCATCAAAGCAGGGACCCGAGAGACTGAAAAACAGCTTTATCTCAAGGCCACAACTGTTAAAGGAAACACCTTGAATCAATGGACCAATCATCTTTCTCTACAGGGAAATGACATTACCTTTTCTAACCTTGTTAAGAAACAACCTTGATATCATGAAACTCATCATCCTTTCTCTACAGGGGAAAATGACATTACTTCTAACCTTGTTAAAGGGAAAAACAACCTTGAATCATACTCATCATCCTTCTCTACTGGGAAATGACATTACCTCTAACTTGTTAACTTCAAAAATCCCCCAACCTTGAAGAAAAATGAAATAAATATCAATATCAGGTGGTTTCTACCTACTAGTTTGGAAGGTCCTTTGTCATCATCTAACTCTATATAGATAAATTATGATGTCTTTTATGAGTTTGTAAGTCCCCCTCACCATCCTAATATATATAATATGATGTCTTATGAATTGTAAGTCTCCTTACCATCTCTACATAGTATTATAATATGATGTCTTATATGAGTTTGTGTCTCCTACCATCTCTAATAAAGATAATATATGTTCTTTATGAGTTGTGAGTCTCCTACCATCTCTACCATAGATATAATATGTG
>NC_036876.1:2412620-2420863 GCF_002910315.2 Salvelinus sp. IW2-2015 | reverse complement strand
CTACCATCTCTGCATAGATATAATATGATGTCTTTATGAGTTGTAAGTCCCCCTACCATCTCTGCATGTGGCAATACTAAAATGTCAAAACATTATATTTGATTCCTGGAACATTTCATATCCAATGCTTATTTGTATGACTGATTCAAAACTGTCCGTGACGAGCTGCCAACAAAATACATAGCCTCATATCATTCATTTAAAGACAGAAGTTGGGATATAAGACTTTCAAATATGTGATTACTGTAGCTGGCAAACACTGGGAAGAAGTGGAATAATACAATAAGTGTGGGAATAACAGTAGTTTCTGCTGACAAGTAATTACCCTGATCAGAATTACTGTAAATTATAGACCATTGTTAAGGAGATCAGACTTACTGTATACTATAGACCATTGTTAAGGAGATCAGACTTACTGTATATTATAGACCATTGTTAAGGAGATCAGACTTACTGTATATATAGACCATTGTTAGGAGATCAGACTTACTATAATTATAGACCATTGTTAAGGAGATCAGACTTACTGTAAATTACAGACCATTGTTAAGGAGATCAGACTTACTGTATTTTATAGACCAGTGTTAAGAAGGAGATCAGACTTACTGTATATTATAGACCATTGTTAGAAGGAGATCAGGCTTACTGTATATTATAGACCATTGTTAAGAAGGAGTCAGTCTTACTGTATATTATAGACCATTGTTAAGAAGGAGATCAGACTTACTGTATATTATAGACCATTGTTAAGAAGGATAATTGTTCCCTGATCAGACTTACTGTATATTATAGATCATTGTTAAGAAGGAGAATTGTTCCACTGATCAGACTTACTGTATATTATAGACCATTGTTAAGAAGGAGATCCGACTTACTGTATATTATAGACCATTGTTTAAGAAGAGATCAGACTTACTGTATATTATAGACCATTGTTAAGGAGATCAGACTTACTGTATATTATAGACCATTGTTAAGGAGATCAGACTTACTGGTGTATTATAGACCATTGTTAAGGAGATCAGACTTACTGTATATTATAGACCATTGTTAAGGAGATCAGACTTACTGTATATTATAGACCATTGTTACGGAGATCAGACCTTACTGTATATTATAGACCATTGTTAAGAAGGGATCAGACTTACTGTATATTATAGACCATTGTTAAGGAGATCAGACTTACTGTATATTTTATAGACCATTGTTAAGTAGGATAATTGTTCACTGATCAGAATTACTGTATATTATAGCCATTGTGTTAAGAATTGAGACTAAATGAAAGTAAATATCTAATAAATCTCCTGAAGACTAGATTACATAAATCTGCCCAACAGATGGTGGGCCCCAAAACAACAAGTGGGATGCATGGCGCAAAGCCAACAACACAACACAACACTTAACAATACATTTCATTGCACTATAAAGGTGACAAACGGTGCCCCAAACAGCCTACATAACCTGTCCCGAAATGTTACCACTGCTACACCTGGCTATCATGGAGCCTTGTCTCGCAGCGAAACAGATCATTCAGCCTCATTTACTGCCTTTAAAAAAAACATAGCTGATATGGCTGACTTGCTTATCTTCTTTATGATAGGGGCAGCATTTTCACTGTCCCAGATGCTAATATATGCAATATTATTATTACTATTGGATAGAAAACACTCTGAAGTTTCTAAAACGGTTTGAATGATGTATGTGAGTGTAACAGAACTCATATGGAAGGCAAAAACCTGAGAAAAAATCAAAACAGGAAGTGAAAATTCTGAGCATGGGCGTTGTGAAAGTCATCGCCTATTCAATTCCCTGTAATATATGGGTCTGTTTGCACTTCATACGCCTTCCACTAGATGTCAACAGTCAGTAGAACGTGGAATGAAGCTTATGCTGTGTTGTGGGACCGGATGGGAGGGGAATGAGTCAGTGGTCTGGTAGATGACCAGTTCCTGGTCATGCGCGTTCCTCATGGTGTCGTCTTGCATTCCATTACTTATAGAGACTGAAAAGAAGGCTCCGGTTGGAACCTATTGGAATATAAATGATAACAACATCCTGAAATTGATTCTCTACTTAAATTGACCAGTTTATTCGACTTGGAATATAACTTTTTGAAGTTTTCGTCCGAGTTCGCCTGGACCGGCGCCAGCGTTTTGAAACGTTAGCTAAACGTGCTAGCAAAATTAGCTAATTGGATGCTAGGAATGGACATTATCGAACAAAACAACGAGTTATTGTGGAACTAGGATTCCTGCACTGCATTCTGATGAAAGATCATCAAGGTAAGGGATATTTATGATGTCATTTCGTATTTCTGTTGACTCCAACATAGCGCTAATTTGGCTATTGTTCTGAGCTCCGTCTCAGATTATGCATGGTGTGTTTTTTCCTAAAGTTTTAAAAAAATCTGACACATCGGTGCATTAAGAACCAGTGTATCTTTAATTATATGTAAAACATGTATCTTTCATCAAAGTTTATGATGAGTATTTTTGTTATTTGACGTGGCTCTCTGTAATTCTCCGGATATTTTGGAGGCATTCTGAACATGGCGCCAATGTAAACCGAGATTTGTGGATATAAATATGCACATTATCGAACAAAACATACATGTATTGTGTAACATGATGTCATATGAGTGTCATCTGATGAAGATGTTCAAAGGTTAGTGATTAATTTTATCTCTATTTCTGGTTTTTGTGAAAGCTATCTTTTGCTGGGAAAATGGCTGTGTTTTTCTGTGGCTATGTCCTGAGCTAACATAATTGTTTGGTGTGCTTTACCCGTAAATCCTTTTTGAAATCAGACATGTTGGCTGGATTCACAACATGTGTAGCTTTAATTTGGTGTCTTTCATGTGTGATTTCATGAAAGATTGATTTTTATAGTAATATTTTTGAATTTGGCGCGCTACATTTTTTCTGGATTTTGGCCAAGTGGGACGTTAAACCCATATCCTAGAGAAGTTAAACAAATTTGGTTTCTAATGACAATTGAGATGTACAAACATGGCATAAGGGGACGATAAGAGGCAATCTGTATTTTCGATTAATACATTAATGAGCGATCTAGGACGGACGTAGTCAATATAACTATTTGTTCAGCACTTTTGAAATGTACAGCAACAGAATTCATAACGTGGGCCGTCCTTACAGTTTTCTCCCTGTACACCAAGTCAGAACCGTAGGATAAATAAAGGGGGCATATAAGCAGACAATGAAAGTGCTTACAATATTCAATAATTACATTTCTCTAAAACAGGTTATAGGCTACATGTGCACCACCAAGTCAGAACAGTAGGTGAAATTAAGAGGGGTAAATAGACCAAATTCTTAGGGTGAGGCACATGGGCTACTAACATCTTACTACCCAACATACACGTAGTATTACTTTCTTAGCTACAGTATACATATCTCCCTGGCATATTACATCATTTATGCAGCACCGTAGAAGACATTTTTGGACTCACCTTGTTGTGCTGTGCTGTGCTCACTTGAACAGGAAGGTGGTACGACGGTCCTTCGTGGGAAAATGTTGTCATCAAAGTCTGGCATTGTCTGTATTTATGGTGCTTTCAAAACAACTGGAACTCGGGAAAAAAAACAAGGTCAAATCATGATGACGTCATTGAGCTACAGGTCGTTGCTCTAGAAAGAGGCCGGATTTACAATTCCGAGTTGGATGACCGTTCAAAACGTATTTTCCCAGTCGGAGCTCGTTTATTCCCGACTTCCCAGTTGTCTTGAACTCACTGAAGTCAAGTTTTCGCCGTTCAGAGTTAACAGTTGTTTTGACTGCGCCACAAATCCTGCTTCATTGACAGCATGGACAATGTTGAATGTTTATCATTTATAACTAGGAAAAGAGACCCTTAAACCCAGATTTGGGACCACACAGCCACTCCACTGAATAGCAGGCTAGTGGTTGCTTTGCAATGCGTGTATTTAGCCACTGTCACTGATTCCTTCCAAACCATTCATTGTTGAAGTTGCGATTTCCAACTTGTTGTGTAATGTTTATGTCCAATGGCCGATAAGCACTAATATGTTTTATCTATTATTTCTCTTCATATGATTTGCCAGTAGATTGTCGACTTGATTCATGATGATGACTGCTAGCTAAGATTTTGAAGGTATGATTTTGACATAATCAGTCCAATCAAAGCTACTGTACATATAATGTGATTTGACGTCATTTTATCTGTGGCCAATGGCCTTGAGCCTTCTTGGATGGGCATTTCTAATGTACCTATGTGGCAGCACCAAGGGGCTAGAATTCTCGAGGTCTCCCCTTAGACTTGGAGGTGCCGTAGTTTCCCCATGAGTGACAGAACACTGAGTCAATCAAGGCACAACACTTGTATTTTCAGCTGTCTTTCCCCACCACCACTAAAAAGCACTGAGCTGGGCTGAAACACCTGCATTTTGGAGCTGCCTTACTCAAGAAAACAAAAAAGAAACCATGATTGTATGCAGCTTTATTAATTCAAAGATATATATATCTATATATATATATTTTTACATTGTTTGCAAACTGATATGTGTCACGTATTAATGCCAAAATAACATGCAAAACAGGCAAGCAACCAATTTTTGGGTGGGATTTTATTTATTTTGCTAAAGATGTGGGGCTCAAAACAGCCCCCCCCCTGAATGACGGGCCGCCACTGCACCCTTAAGTGATTCAGTCCTGCAATAATGAGGCTGGTCGACCCCACACTCTGAGTGTTGGGCCAAGAACTCTGACATACAGAAACCAACAGAGGTCTTATATAGTAGACCTATAAATGCTTAGTCATGGCTGGTTCCACCACAACTGACTCAATGTGTCGAACATGTGGATGAGGTGGCCAAATATTCAGAGTCCTCTGTGTCTCCTACGAGTACGAAGAACTGTTTGTTTTTAGAATAGAGGATGAGGAGAGACTACGTTCAGACCAGACAAGTTTCAGAGAACAGAGGGTATGAACACGAGATGTGCAGAGCCGTGGTGAATTAGGTACAGAGTTATGTGAAAACAGCAACTTACACAACCAGAGTAACAGGATTGTACACACCTTTATATTACATACACACCTTTATATTACATACACACCTATCCTTTATATTAACCTGTAAATAATGATAATCCACATGTTTAATACCACCAGAGTAGGAGTATATATCTGGACTGGCCAGCCGGCACTCTGCCTTCTATAGAGTCTCCTCTGACACAGCTGACCACCTGTACACATTCACCTCCACATTCACTGAGCCCCTCTATCCAGGGTTTAGGGTTTGGTATGAAGATTCCTCATTGTCCTGTGTCAGTTGGTTCCTGTGTCAAACACAACATGATGTTTCACTCTAATCAGGGTCATGTTCAGTAAGACACACTGGAGCAACAATGTAGAAATATCTCTCTAGTGTGTAAACCCCTCTATCCAGGGTGTTTGGTATGAATATCTCTCTAGTGTGTAAACCCTCTATCCAGGGTGTTTGGTATGAATATCTCTTCTAGTGTGTTAATTCCTCTATCCAGGGTGTTTGTATGAATATATCTCTAGTGTGTAAACACCTCTATCCAGGGTGTTTGGTATTGAATATACTCTCTAGTGTGTAAACCTCTCTATCCAGTGTCGTGTCTTTGGCTATGCCGGATTAAGTGATATGACATGCTATTCTATAAAATCCTTTCTCCGTAATTAATATCACCTGATTGAACTAATCATGTAAATGTAATTAACTAGAGAGGAGGGGCACCACAAAATAATATTTATATAGCTGTTATCTTCCGAATAAACTTTTAAAGACCTAGTAAATTTTACATCAATAGCAGTCAATATTAATCGTCACCTTATTTCAGTCTCATTTGAAAGTTGTAAATTCTTTTTTTCTTCACGAACCCTGGCTAACAAGTTGAATCAGTATACAAAATTGGGTTTAATTATTATTTACTAAATACCTAACTAATCACACAGAATTACATCTACACAGAATGAATCATAACTTGAATCCAAATTACGTCATAAAGGAAAACGTCCCTAGCGGGCGGAACAGATATGACAGCTTGTTACACAAAGAAAAGGGTCTGGGTTTGAGTGAAAGAGCGGGAAGACTGAAGAACAAAGGGCGAAGCTGTGCTATCGAAATACAGTATCTTATGCATTCTAAATTACCGCCCATTTGGAAAAGGAAAATGCAATAAATATTTACTCTGAGCTGCGCTTCGGTAGGTTGGTGGTAGATGGAAGGCCGTGTTGCCCAACCGAGTCTTTGTCCTTTGAAGAATGTCTCTGCTGGTAAATTGAATACCTTGTAGTAACGTTGTTGTGTAGTAGACAGAATACTTTGTCTGTTCTTCCCTAATTTACGTTGCAGCTGCTGTTGCTAACTCAACGTCTAGGAGGTATCAAAGTTCAAAGTTCATACCATTCGCAACCAAAAGCTCACGCTGATGTTGGCTTCGTTCTGTAGTTATTATCTGAACCATTCTGACATCGGACCGTCGTCCTCACATCCTCGGAACAGAAGTTACATTTTCGTCAATGTCAATATAGTGGAGGGAGAAGGGTGTGGTCTGAAAAGTTTATAACCCATGTCTCTTCACAGGGCGGGCCACTGGTTGAGCAAAGCCCTAAACTTATGAAAACCCAAATCTCTGATTTGGAAGCTAAAATTACATTTAATCTCTTCACAAATAATTTAATATTCAAACATTTGAATTGAACAACAATTGCAGGTGAATCCGATACCTCTGATGTGTAGACATTCCACAGTAGAGTTTATGTCATTCTATCATTGATGAGAATGTGCCCGAACTGACATAATATACCTTAAGTACCACCGCATATGTTCAGTTGGTCGGATTACCAGAATATAGTTCATTCCCCCAACTTCTGATGTTCCCAGAATCTCTATGTTAACCAAGGGGTTTTCTTATGTCACATCAGTAGAGTAGGGAGAGGAAAAAGGGGGGAAGAGGTATTTATGACTGTCATAAACCCCAGGCAACGTCATGACACCAGGGTGTTTGGNAAGTTACCTTAACTTCTCCTTTTGATACCTAGAAACATCTACATGAAATGAATTAGTGAAAAGTGAGTTAACATTCTAATGTGAATGATGATGATTTCTAATATTGTGTCTGGTTTCATCCATCAGATGTCTGTGATCTCACACTGGACCTAAACACAGTAGACAGACTCCTCTCTCTGTCTGAGGAGAACAGAAAGGTGACATGTAGGAGAGAGGAGCAGCCGTATCCTGATCACCCAGAGAGATTTGAGGGCTGGAAACAGGTGCTGTGTAGAGAGGGTCTGACTGGGCGCTGTTACTGGGAGGTAGAGTGGAGTGGGGAATGGGCTGATATAGGAGTGACATATAAAGGAATCAGCAGGAGAGGAAAGGGTTATGACTGTGGGCTTGGATACAATGACAAGTCCTGGAGTCTGACCTGCTCTGACAAAACTTTCACTGCCTGGCACAATGATAATCTCACCACCATAGACGTCCCSCCCTCCAGCTCCCACAGAGTAGGAGTGTTTCTGGACTGGCCAGCCGGCACTCTGTCCTTCTATAGAGCCTCCTCTGACACACTGACCCACCTTTACACATTACACACCACATTCACTGAGCCCCTCTATCCAGGGTTTAGGATTCATGATGACTCCTCAGTGTCCCTGTGTCAGGTGGTTCCTGTGTCAAACACAACATGATGTTTCACTCTAATCAGGGTCATGTTCAGTAAGACAAACTGGAGCAACAATGTAGAATATCTCTCTAGTGTGTTAACCCCTCTATCCAGGGTGTTTGGTATGAATATCTCTCTAGTGTGTTAACCCCTCTATCCAGGGTGTTTGGTATGAATATCTCTCTAGTTTGTAAACATATGATTGTAAATATTCATTAATAACACCATTGAAACTGACAGACATTGTCATCTAGAGTCATTCATTAATATTAATAATATTAATTCATTTGAATCACCACACTGTGTTGTTAAAACTGGTTTCATTTAGAAATCATTGATCTTGTTGTTATTGGGCTTCTTGGTGTTTTTAAATATTGTACAATGTTTATTTGTCAAATTCTTGACACAACAATCGTGTTTGTGTATAAACTGAATGAAATGTATAAGTGACAGATGTGACTAATAAAGGATCATCAACCAGATGGAAGAAGAGAGGTGGAAATGTTTTAATATTGATCACAATATGACAGTACAGTAATAGATGGAAGAAGAGAGGTGGAAATGTTTTAATA
>NC_036876.1:2399817-2405734 GCF_002910315.2 Salvelinus sp. IW2-2015 | reverse complement strand
GAGAGAGAGGGAGGGTAGAGAGTCAGAACAGAGGGAAAGAGAGAGAGGGAGGGTAGAGAGTCAGAACAGAGGGAAAGAGAGAGAGGGAGGGTAGACAGAGGATGTGTGGAAGTTGCTTTATATTTGGTAATTGGGGGCCTTTGAGCCCTGATGGGCTGGGTGACATCAGTGATTCTCTGAGAGATATGAGATGCTGTGGATGGAGAGCAGAGCAGTCTAACTAGTTATGGGATTGTTTCATTAACTTGTTATGGCTGCATCCCTTGTTCTCAATTTCCTGCCCTAATCTAACTGCCTGTAGCTCAGCCCCAGAGGCAAGGATATGCATATTATTGGTGTCATTTGAATGGAAACATTCTGAAGTTTGTGGAAATGTCAATTGAATGTAGGAGAATATAACACAGTAGATCTGGTGGAAGAAAAKAGAAAGAAAGAGCATACGTTTTCTGTTTTTTTATTGTTGTAGCATTATCTTTCACATGTACTAGAATAGCCACACAGTCAGATGCTGGAGATAATTGTGATGGATGACACAAGAGGGCAACTGTAGGTGTGCAAACTTTCAGACTGATAACTTCCGGAATGGGCGAGCTACATGACATTTATCATGAAGTCACCCAGGTGTCCCACACAAGTTGCCCAAATGTACCCAAGTGGCCAAATTGGTGAAATGACCTATAACTATATACAACAGTGAAAATAACTATATACAACATATCAAAAAGCAATTCTAACACACAAACAAATTTATAAAAATGTTTTTAAAAATATTAGAAAAAAACAAAACAGGGGTAGACCCTTTGGAAGTCCTCTACACAACATGTTGCTGCCTGTTCCATGTCCCATAGCAGTCTCTTTCTGATGTAAAGCAGAGGCTCTTTAGTTGGTTCTTGCAGGTAGACCCTTTGGAAGTCCTCTACACAATATGTTGCTGCCTGTGCCATGTCCCATAGCAGTCTCTTTCTGCTGTAAAGCAGAGGCAAACTGAACAAGTGGTGCAGGTGATGGGGGACTTCATGCCCTTTTGGCCCTGAGGCACAGTCATGCCTGCAGTAATGAACTGTGGCATATGAACACATATGTGTGTGTTTGCTGTTCTACTCCATTCCATTTGAATAAAAAATGGAAAATATATATATCTGACATACACATACATATACACCCAAACAAACAAACAACACACACACACACACACAGGTTATGGGTCGTACACATACATACACACAGACACCCAAAAACACACACACACACACACACACACACCCAAACAAACTTTCAAACTGAACAAGTGGTGTAGGTGATGGGGGACTTCATGCGACACAGAACACAACGACGCCTCCATGCTTTGCCCTTTTGGCCCTGAGGCACAGTCATGAACTTTGGCATATGATATGATAATATGATAATATATATATCTGACATGGAATATATATATATATATATATATATATATATATACACACACACACACACACACACACACACACACACATTAGGTCTCATACACACACACACACACACACACACAGGTTATGGGTCGTACACACACGTACACACACACACACTATGTATAGCCAATGTGTTCTTTACACATTTCATCATACATTTCATTGCAAATTGCACAAAAAAAAAAAATATATATATATTTTTGCAATAAATAAATAATAATATTTATATTTCAAACAACGGCATTAGCACTTACCAGCCCAGAAGTACGTCCTGTCCTTGCAGAAACCGCTCCTCAATGTTGGAATCATAACTGTGTTCACTCAAAGATTCTTCAACAAAAAAATCTGTCTCACTTTCCCGATCAATCTCTTCTATAATCTGGTGCAAATCTGTATACTTTGACTTGGACTTCGCTTTTCCTGATTTATTCGCCTTGATGTCTTGAAATCGTTGAAAAAAACTTTCCAAAACACTGCTGTGCGTAACGAGCGTGACTGCTGGATAGACTGATGGTCAATGACGAATGAAGTTTGTTACGCGTGCGTTTACTAACAAGGGATGGTGGTCCAACCCATAACCATCACATACTGGCGTTTACCTCAGTTCATTGGCTATCTACCCAGCTAGATTTCAAGAAGATCAGTGGTCATTGGACAGAAATACAGTCAATCAACGAAACTTTGCTAATATTATTGGTGCGCAATGAGGTCATTGCTCGTTGTCTTCAAATCAGTTCAGATTCACACTCAGTTCACTTCGGTCAATACTCCCAGCAAAAAAAAACAATCATGTTTGGCTGTGTTATAAACATCCAGAGGATGTGAAATGAAGAGCAATGAAACCAACCATGACTAGATACACGATTGTTTAGTGTGTGTAATTACGTCGAATGCTCCGTAAAAAGTTGATAGAGATGGAATTCACGACACAAACGGTTTACAAAATGTTTCCTTTTAGGCTGTAAAAATGGATTTTATCAAAGAAAACGGCACTTCATTTGATCACTGGGATCCTCAGGAAGAGAAATAAGAGCAAGATATCAGAATGTAAGTCATAATTTTACCTTCAGATGTGAATTTGTCAAAACTGTCATGGTGGAAAATGTTTGTTGTTGTTGATCGCTCTTCTCAAACTAAAGCATTTGTTCTCTGTAATAGCTATTTATAATAGCTATCTATATCTGTCTCTGTCTCTGTCTCTGTCTCTGTCTCTTCTCAAACTAAAGCATGTGTTCTCTGTCAGCTATTTATAATATCTATCTCTGTCTCTGTCTCAGCTATTTATAATCGGAAAACGTAGTTTGATTACCAAGATTCTAATCTTTTGAAGGATGTCAGACACTTGCATTTTCAAGAATGTTTAATGTTACGACGTTGTGTTTTTAGTTAGTCACTCTGAAATTTCCCCGGGTGTTGATCCCTGTACGGGGATCGCAGTCTACCAACCGATCGAAGCGCAGCTCAGAGTAAATATTACATTTTCCTTTTCCAAATGGGCGGTTATTTAGAATGCATAAGATACTGTATTTACAATATCATAGCTGCCTAATGCATTCAAATGGCAATGGTTTGATTGGATGACAAATAACCAATGAGTTTAATGTATTAAATATAGATATAGGCATCATCGTTGATGAAGTTTATATGAAACTAAAATCAAATAAATATGTTACTTCTGACATCGTTATCTACAATGTATTATGACTTAGTGATTAATGACATTGGTTCTTCTTTGAGGGATTGTTATGTCATAATGTGTCCAGGCATTTAAAGCAGAAATCTGTGATTGGTACATGCATTTGTGGACTTTTAAATGAATGATATATATTGTAGCCATTGATTCTTGAAGAATATAACTTACCACATCCCTCGGCTGTTTACCCCCAAAGAATGGCAGGGTGGACTCGGGGCTTTGTTATTTTTTGTTAATCCCCAGATTGCTCCTTTAATGTAAACAGATCATTAAAAAGCTTAGTTTTGCCCCATTAAAAAGTTATCAATGTAGCTTGTTACATGAATAACACGACAATCAACACAGAGTACACACAATTTACTACCAATAATAATGACAGTATTCCACAACAACAAAACTATGTACAATGCAACGATCTTAGATGAAGGAGAAGGAGGAAGGAGAAAAAATCGATCTTAGAGGAAGGAGAAGGAGGAGAATCATATTTTACAAAACAGGTGTGAAGTTAGTGGCAGAACAATTCAGGTCCAGTCAGTCAAGTGGGTTTAAATATAAACATATTCTATTAAATGTTTATATTGAGGCATTTAAAAACCATGCATATGCATTAAGGCATGTCACGGCACAGACAACACATGAGGGAGACAGACACCTGAATAGACGACAGTCAGGTCTGCTTAGGTCGGCGGTCCTCAAAAGGGGGTAATCCATTTGAATTCAACACTCTTGTGGTCCCTTTTGATTTAAACACAACTTTCCATAAATGTTTTGCCGATGGAAAGAAGTGGTCAGAAAGTGACATTTTTGGACCTTAATGCCAAAACATTCAGGAGATAAAGGTGCTCAAAGTTGACCCACTGCATCCCCCACCAAACCATGACACAACCATGTCTTCATCACTTTAAAAGAGAAACACAATTATACACCTCACACACATGGTTATGGACTTTAAAAAAGAAGACACCTGTACTATGTCAGATATACATGTAGTGTTTAAATGTATTCAATTATGAGTTTGCATCCCAATATCACACTTTAATACAAATTTAACAGTAACAACATTTTGGACACCACTACTCTTCAAGGGTTTTTCTTAATTTTTGACTATTTTCTACATGAAACTATGAAATAAACACATATGGAGCCATGTAGTGACCAAAAAAGTGTTAAACAAATCAAATTATATTATATTGAGATCTTTGCTTGCCACCCTTTGCCTTGATGACAGCTTTGCACACTCTTGTCATTCTCTCACCAGCTTCACTGGAATGTTTTCCAACAGTCTTGAAGGAGTTCTCACATATGCTGAGCACTTGTTGGTAGCTTTTCCTTTACTCTGCGTTCCAACTCCTCCCAAACATCTCATTGGGTTGAGGCCGGGTAATTGTGGAGGCCAGGTCATCTGATGCAGCACTCCAATCACTCTCATTCTTGGTCAAATAGCCCTTACACAGCCTGGAGTTGTGGTTGGGTCATTGTTCATGTTGAAAAACAAATTATATTCCACCCCACTAATCGCAAACCAGATGGGATGGCATATCGCTGCAGAATGCTGTGGTAGCCATGCTGGTTAAGTGTGGCCTTGAATTCTAAAATAAATCACAGACAGTGTCACCCGCAAAGCACCCCCCACAACATCACACCTCCTCCTCCATGCTTCACGTTGTTTGAAACCAACACACATGCAGAGATCATTCCGTTCACCTATCTGCTTTCTCACAAAGACATGGGCAGTTGGAACCAAATATCTCACATTTTGGACTCATCAGACCAAAGGACAGATTAATGGATGGAGGACGGGTGGCTGAACATCTGGGGTTGAGGTCAGAAAGCGATTGTAGGACAACTGCTGGAACGTTGCAGGAAGGCTCTGTCCAGCAGAAGAGAGGGATTCTGCTCAGAGTGTACTATCAGAAAGACAAGATGAAGACGCCCCATTTCCCAGACTAAGGATTCACCCCCATATCCGCAGAGTCAAACAGACTAAGGATTCCACCCATATCCCCCAGACGTCAAACAGACTAGATTCCACCCAATATCCCAGAGTCAGACAGACTAAGGATACCACCAATATCCCAGAGTCAGACAGACTAAGGATTCCACCCATATCCAGAGTCAGACAGACTAAGGATTCGACCCAATATTCCAGAGTCAGACAGAAAGGTCTTTTAGTAGTGGATGTGAGAGGGTTGGAAAGAGGTGGGTTTTGGATGAGGTGAATGGGAAGGAGTTTATCTCTTCCATTCACCTCATCCAGACCCACCTCTTCAACCCTCTATATAACTCCTCCCATTCACCTCATCCAGACCCACTCTTCCAACCCTTCTATATAACTTCCTTCCATTCACCTCATCCAAACCACCTCTTCCAACCCTCTATATACACTCCTTCCATTCACCTCGATCCACAAACCCACCTCTCCAACCCTCTCACATCCATACTAAAGCTCAGTCTGACTCTGGATATTGGGTGGAATCCTTAGTCTGTTGACTCTGGGATATTGGGTGGAATCCTTAGTCTGTCTGACTCTGGGATATTGGGTGGAATCCTTAGTCTGTCTGACTCTGGATATTGGGTGGAATCCTTAGTCCTGTCTGACTCTGGGATATTGGGTTGGAATCCTTAGTCTGTCTGACTCTGGGATATTGGGTTGGGAATCTTCTTAGTCTGTCTGCTCCTGGGATATTGGGTGGAATTCCTTAGTCTGTCTGACTCTGGGTTGATGAATTGTGCCGCTGGGGTGTTGGGGATCTTTTCGTTAGTCGGTCTGACTCTG
>NC_036876.1:2392897-2399249 GCF_002910315.2 Salvelinus sp. IW2-2015 | reverse complement strand
GAGGTTCCTCCAGCACCAATACACTGGACTCACCTTAAGTGTTGGCTGGACACCTTCATTATACTCCAAACACCAGAGGTTCCTCCAGACACCAATTACTGACTCAGGCCTTAGTGTGTCTGGACACCTTCATTATACCCCCAAACACCAGAGTTCCTCCACAGCCAATGCACTGACCTCAGCCTTAGTGCTGTCTGGACCACCTTCATTATTACTCCAAACACAGAGGCTTTCCTCCGCAGCCAATTACACTGACTCAGCCTTAGTTTGTCTGGACAACCTCGATATACTCAACACCAGAGGTTCCTCCAGCAGCCAGGCACTGACTGCCTTATGTAGTCTGACACCTTATTATACCCCAAACACCCAGTTCCTCCAGCAGCCAAATGTACTGACTCAGCCTTAGTGGTGTCTGACCACCTTCATCTATACCCAAACACAGAGGTTCCTCCACAAGCCAATGACTGACTCACCTTAGTAGTCTGGACACCTTCATTAACCCCAAACACCAAGGTCCCTCCAGCAAGCCAATTACTGGACTCAGCCTTAGTGTTCTGGACACCTCAGTATACCCCCAAACACCAGAGGTTTCCTCCAACAGCCAATTACTGACTCAGCCTTAGTGTGTCTGAACCCTTCATTAACCCCAAACACCAGAGGTCCCTCCAGCAGCCAATTGTTACTGACTCAGCCTTAGTGGTCTGGACACCTATCATTATACTCAAACACCAAGTTCCTCCAGCAGCAATGTACTGACTCAGCCTTAGTTGAGTCGGACACCTTCATTATTACTCCACACCAGAGTCCCTCCAGCAGCCAATGTACTGACTCAGCCCTTAGTGTGTCTGACCCCACCTTCATTATGTACCCCAAAACATAGAGGTCCTCCAGCACCAAATGTACTGACTCAGCCTTAGTGTGCTGGACACCTTCATTTATACCAAAACACCAAGTTCCTCAGCACCAATCTACTGACTCAGCCTTAGTGTCTACACGCTTCATTATACCCCAAACACCAGATGTTCTCCAGCAGCAAATACACTGACCTCAGCCTTATGGCTGGACACCTTCATTATACTCCAAACACCAGAGGTCCTCCAGCAGCCAATGCACTGATCAGCCTTAGGTGTCTGACACCTTCATATACCCCAAACACCAGAGGTTCCTCCAACCAATGCACTGAACTCAGCCTTAGTGTCTGACACCTTCATTATATACCCCAACACAGAGTTTCTCCAACAGCCAATGCACTGACTCAGCCTTATGTGTGTCTGGACACTTCATTATTTACCCCAAACACCAGAGGTTCCTCCACAGCCCAATACACTGACTCAGCCTTAGTGTGTCTGGACACCTTTCATTATCCTCCAAAACACCAGAAGGTTCCTCCAAACAAGCCAATGTACTTGAACTCAGCCTTAGTGCGTCTGGACACCTTCATTATACCCCAAAACCACAGAGGTTCCTCCAGCAGCCAATGTACGACTCAGCCTTCATGGTCTGGACACCTTCATTATATCCAAACACCAGAGGTCCCTCCAGCAAGCCAATGCACTGACTCAGCCTTAGTGTGTCTGGACACCTTCATTTATACCCCAAACACCAGGAGTTCCTCCACAAGCAATGTACTGACTCACCTTATTGTCTGGGGGGAACCCCCCCCCCCACCCTTTCCAATTATACTCCAAACACCAGAGTTCCTCCAGGCGCCAATGTACTGGACTCAGCCTTAGTGTGTCTGACACCTTCATTATATACCCAAAACACCCAGAGGTTCCTCAGCATCAAGCACTGACTCAGCCTTTAGTTTCTGAACCTTCAGTATACCCCAACACCAGAGGTTCCCTCCAGCACCAATACACTGAACTCAGCTTAGTGTGTACTGACACCTTCATTTATACTCCAAACACCAGAGGTTCCTCATCAGCCAATTTACTGCTCAGCCTTAGTGGTCTGGAACACCTTCATTATACTTGCCAAAACACCCAGAGTTCCCAGCAGCCAATGTACTGACTCAGCCTTAGTGTTCTGACACCTATGATACTCCAAACACCAGAGTTCCTCCAGACAGCAATGTACTGACTCAGCCTTGTGTTGTCTGGACACGCTTCATTACTCCAAACCCGAAGAGCCTCTGTAAAATGGAGGTACTCCATCCCTAGAAATCTGGTACAATCAACCAAAAATAAAGCCTTCTTTAAAACCTAATCCCCCTACCTGCTTGTAATACCAGACCTGCACCCCTCTCCACACCACATTTTTCAGTCCATAAGAAACCTGAACAAACTGGACCGAAAAGCAGCAGCCCTACTAGCAAGATGACAAGACCGTTGTCCCCCTACCTCGACAAATACAAAACACTGCTGTGGAACCCAATGATATTTCTCCCCCATTAAATCTACAATAATTGCCAAACTTGGCCAGAAGGCCAACGTTGTCCTAACATAAACCGATTCACAGTGCAGAGGCAACCACCATTATTAACAAAAATAATAGTGTCCCCCATATGAACATACGAGAATATGCAACCAACTCCATCTCCTCACCTCCTTCTACCATATCAACCACCACCATCTCCTATCCTCCTTCTACCATATCAACCACCATCATCTCCTCATCCCTCCTTCTACCATATCAACACCTCCATCTCCTCATCCGCCTTCTACCATATCAACCACCACCATCTCCTCATCCTCCCCACCATATCAACCACTCCACTCCTCCATCCTCCTTCTACTTATCAACCACCACACTTCTCATCCTCCTTCTACCATTATCAACAATCCATCTCCTCATCTCCTTCTACCATATCAACCAACTCCATCTCCCTCATCCTCCTTCTCCATACTCAACCAACTCCATCTCCTTCATCCTCCATTCTACCATATCAACCACCACCATCTCCTCATCCTCCTCTACCATATCAACCACCACCATCTCCTCATCCTCCTTCTACCATATCAACCCACCACACAATTCCTCATCCTCCTTCTAACCAATATCAAACCACCACCATCTCCTCTCCTTCCTTCTACCAAATCAACCACCACCATCACAATCATCCTCCGTCACCCAATATCAACACCCAACCATCTAACACACATCCTCTTCACCATATCAACAAACAACCACAACAATCTCCTCATCCTCCTTCCCACCATATCAACACCACCATCTCCTCATCCTCCTTCTACCATATAACACCACCATCTCTTCATTCCCCTTTCTACCATATCAACCACACCATCTCCTCATTCCTCCTCTACCATATAACCACATTATAACAATGAATAATACATACAGATTACACCCAGAGAAAGAGAATTCTGGAAAACCTTATGTAATGAAATACCAGTAAAAATATAATTATATATATATATATATAAATAAATATAATTAATAATTATAAACTAATACAATGTAATAATTACATGTAAAACATTTGATGTTATAAGTGTATATTGTGATGATAAAATATCAATTTGATAATACATTTTGAAAAAAAAACATTCGAATATAATTATAATTTTAACAATAGTAACATTTTTAAATAATATAGAAATAATATATAATTATATATATATATATATCTTATTAAACACAAATTAGTCTAAAGGTGTTTGTATGCCTGGGTAATGAAAACCTACATGTGGTTATATATAAGCCGTGGAGTGAAATGAAACCTAAGTGGTTATATACGTGGGGTGAATGAAAACCTCAGTGTGGTTTATATAGCCGGTGAATGAACTAGATGTGTTATATACCGCTGGGTAGAAATGAAAACTAGAGTGTGGTTCTATATAGCCATGGGTGAATGAAACTAGAGTTGTGGTTATTATAGCCATGGGGTTGAAATGAAACCTAGAGTGGTTTATTAGCCATGGGTGAATGAAACCTAGAGTGTGCTTTTATATACCAGTCTGTGAAATGAAACCTCTAGAGTGTGTTATATAGCCATGGTAATGAACCTAGAGTTGTTTATATAGCCATGGTGAATGAAACCTAGAGGTTTTTATATACCATGGGAGTGAATGAAACCTAGAGTGTTGGCTTTATATACCGATGGAATGAACCTAGAGTGTGGTGTAGTATATCCATAGGGGTGAATGAAAACCTAGAGTGTGGTTATATAAGCCATGTAATGAAACCCTAAGAAGTTGGTTTATATAGCCAATGGGTGAATGAAACTAGAGTGTGTTTATATAGCCATGGGATGAAACCTTTAGAGTGTTGGTTTAATAACCAGGGTGAATGAAACCTAGAGGTGTTTATATAGCCATGGTGAATGAACCTAGAGTGTGTTATATAGCCATGGAATGAAACCTAGAGTGTGTTTATATACCATGGGGTGAATGAAACCTAAGTGTTATATAGCCATGGTGAATGAAACCTAGAGTGTGGTTTATATACCATGGTGAATGAAACCTTAGCAGTGTGGTTTTAATACCATGGGTGAATGAAACTAGAGTGTGGGTTATATAGCCAGGAGGTGAATGAAACCTAGAGTGTATATGTATTAAGTGTTAAGATTTTAGAATTACATGTAAAAAACAACCAACTCATGCTAACTAAATCAAAATAATTTGTATTGATAACCCTCTGAAGAATGTGATCTAAATTATTATTAAAAAGTGCTGTAAGAATTTGAAATACATAATATATGTCTCAATTTTCACAAGAGACACATTCTGAACTTTTAAACATAATTGTCAAACTACAGAAACTCATCTACTTACAAAAACAAATACAATGTCAGTGTCAGTGTTCTCATCCTTCATCTTGTGGGGATGTGTTTATAGTTCTGGTAATGTTCCCCCTTATAGAGTTCCTTAAACATCCTAGATACTAGTACATTAGTAGTACTTATATATACATTAGTAGTACATAACATGTTAATAGTGTAGTACTACAGTACGGACCTGTGTTTTTACCATCCTAATATAACATTAGTAGTACTACCAGGTAATATGTCAGTACTTACAGTACGGACCTGTCTTACCATCCTAGTATACTAGTGACATTAGTAGTACATAACATTGTAATATTGTAGTACTACAGTACGACCTGTCTTACCATCCAGATACTAGTACATTAGTTAGTACAACAGTGTAATAGTGTAGTACTACAGTACGGACCTGTCTCTTTAGATACTAGTTACATTAGTTTGAGTACATAACAGTGTAATAGTGTGTAGTATTTACAGTACACCTATCTTACCATCCTAGATACTAGTACATTAGTAGTACATAACAGTGTAATAGTGTAGTACTACAGTCCTCGTTTGAAACTTTAAAGCTTCTTGTTTATTGTCACAACGAGCCTTCTGGATATGTGTAGTACTGTATATAAAACATCCGTGACTCTTTGATTCACCAAAGGTTCTTGTTCTCTACATTTTCTTTTGTTTGTTTTGAATTTAACCCCCTTTTTCTCCCCAATTTCGTAGTATCCAATTATTAGTAGTTACTATCTTGCTCGGGAGAGACTAAGGTTGAAAGTCATGCGTCCTCCGATACACAACCCAACCAAGCCGCACTGCTTCTTAACACAGCGCGCCTCCAACCCTGAAGCCAGCCGCACCAATGTGTCGGAGGAAACACCGTGCATCTGGCGACCTTGGTTAGCGAGCACTGCGCCCGGCCCGCCACAGGAGTCGCTCGTGCTAGATGAGACAAGGATATCCCTACCGGCCAAGCACTCCCTAACCCGGACGACGCTAGGTCAATTGTGCGTCGCCCCACGCGGCCGGCTGCGACAGAGCCTGGGCGCGAACCCAGAGACTCTGGTGGCGCAGCTAGCACTGCGATGCAGTGCCCTAGACCACTGCGCCACCTGGGAGGCCCGTAGCCTTCTGGATATGTGTAGTACTGTAAATAAAATATCCGTGACTCTTTGATTCACCAACAGTTCTTGCTCTCTACAGTTTAACATAAACCATATTTCCCCCTCTCCCTCTAAAAATTTACTTTTGGATTATAAACACGTAAATAAAAAATAGAAAAGGAATACTAAAATAGCCCAGGTATCGTCATGTCATATACATCATAACCCGCGGGGGTTCACAGTTGTTCAAATGTTGCATATACATTTTTAGTACCTAGATATTGTGTTATATTTCAGAATGTCTAATAAACAAATATATTGTGTACATTATTAATATTGTTTTACCAGAAATATATAAAAATAATAATAACAAAGTTTAACCAGCACCTGTATGCAGACGATACAGTTGTGTTCTCTATTGCCCTCCCTGCTGATCATGCTCTATCTGAACTATAGTATGCTGATCATGCTCTATCTGAACTACAGTATGCTGATCATGCTCTATCTGAACTACAGTCTGCTGATCATG
>NC_036876.1:2380640-2391781 GCF_002910315.2 Salvelinus sp. IW2-2015 | reverse complement strand
CAAGAGAGATTAGATCAGAAATGCAATCACTACTGTATGTCATGATAGAGCAGATGATGCAGACTGTAGTTCAGATAGATGATGATCAACAGACTGTAAGTTTAGGATAAGATCTGATCATGATCTATCTGATCTACAGTCTGCTGATCATGCTCTATCTGAACTACAGTATGTTGATCTGATCTACAGTCTGCTGATCATGATCTATCTGAACTACAGTATGCTTTCATTATTTTGCAGAAAACCTTTATTGACCTTAAGTTGTTATTGAATACGTGTAATGATTGAAGTGTATGTACCTATTATGATGTATCAGTATAGACGTTGAGTTGTCTTTTAACAAACATATTGATGAGTTAGTTAATTAAGATGCTGAATATAAAAAGGGTCTTCTTCTACAGAAATAGGTCAGGCCTCTTGCTTAATGGTACTGTCACGACTTCCGCCGAAGTCGGTCCTTCTCCTTGTTCCGGTGGTGTTCGGCAGTCGACGTCACCGGCTTTCTAGTCACCATCGATCCATTTTTCATTTTCGTTTTGTTTTGTCTGTATTATACACACCTGGTTTCAATTCCCCTATTATGTTCCATATTTAACCCTCTGGCTTTCATTTCTGTTTTGTCCGTGATTGTTTGTGCGTTAGTGGTTGTTGTTAATACGTGTGTGTTTGTGATCATTTCCATTTGTGGAATTTTGCTGATATTTTGAGTAAACACTGTGGTTTCGCTCAACACCTGTGTCCTGCGCTTGACTCCGATACTTCTCCGCACACAACCCTGACAGGTACAAAGCAGATAATTGACTCGATGTTCTTACTTGTCCTAGACTGTGGCGAAATCATCTAAATGAATGCAGCTGCCACTTCATTAAAGCATTTAGATGCATTTGACCATAGAACGCTTTGTTTTATTATGAGTACAGGTTCAGTACACATCCCTTTGTTTTATTATGGGTACAGGTTCAGTACACATCCCTTTGTTTTATTTTGGGTACATGTTCAGTACACATCCCTTTGTTTTATTATGGGTACAGGTTCAGTACACATTTCTTTGATATATTATGGGTACAGGTTCAGTACACATCCCTTTGTTTAATTATAGGTACAGGTTCAGTACACATCTCTTTGTTTTACTATGGGTACAGGTTCAGTACACATCCCTTTGTTTTACTATGGGTACAGGTTCAGTACACATCCCTGCATTCTCTATCCTAAAGTAGGCTGCCCTTCTTTGAGGTCGCATTGGTCAATTCATTGCTCTCTTTGCCTTTATCCTGTCTGGGAACCCCTTGCCAACAGCCAATGAAATTGCAAGGCGCCAAATTCAATCAACAGAAATCTCATAATTAAAATTTCTCAAACAGACAAGTATTAGACACCATTTTATAGATAAACTTCTCGTTAATCCAACCACAGTGTCCGATTTCAAAAAGTATTTTCGGCGAAGCACAACATATGTTAGGTCAGTAACTAGTCACAGAAAGCATTCAGCCATTTTCCAACCAAAGAGAGGAGTCACAAAAAGCAGATATAGAGATAAAATTAAAATGAATCATCTTCATCAGATGACACTTATAGAACTTCATGTTACACAATACATGTACAGTGGGGAGAACAAGTACTTGATACACTGCCGATTTTGCAGGTTTTCCTAATTTTTATCATAGGTACACTTCAACTGTGAGAGACGGAATCTAAAACATCCCTGCTGCAGTGTGTGCAACCTGGTCAAGAACTACAGGAAACGTATGATCTCTGTAATTGCAAACAAAGGTTTCTGTACCAAATATTAAGTTCTGCTTTTCTGATGTATCAAATACTTATGTCATGCAATAAAATGCAAATTAATTACTCAAAAATCATACAATGGGATTTTCCTGATTTTTGTTTTAGATTCCGCCTCTCACAGTTGAAGTGTACCTATGATAAAATTACAGACCTCTACATGCTTTGTAAGTAGGAAAACCTGCAAAATCGGCAGTGTATCAAATACTTGTTCTCCCCACTGTATGTTTTGTTCGATAAAGTTCATATTTATATCCAAAAATCTGAGTTTACATTGGCGCGTTATGTTCAGTAGTTCCAAAACATCCGGTGATTTTGCAGAGAGCCACATCAATTTACAGGAATACTCATAATAAACATTGCTAAAAGATACAACTGTTATACATGGAACTTTAGATAAACTTCTCCTTAATGCAACCGCTGTGTCAGATTTCAAAAAAACTTTACGGAAAAAGCACACCATGCTATAATCTGAGTTCAGCGCTCAGAGCCCAAATAAGCCATACATATATCCGCCATGTTTTAGAATCAACAGATGTCAGAAATAGCATTATAAATATTCACTTACCTTTGATGATCTTCATCAGAATGCACTCCCAGGAATGCCAGTTCCACAATAAATGTTTGATTTGTTCGATAAAGTCCATCATTTATGTCCAAATACCTCCTTTCTGTTTGCGCGTTTTGTACACAATCCAAACTCACGAGGCGCGGGCAAGTCCAGGCGAAAGTTCAGACGAAAAGTGATATTACAATTCGTAGAAACATGTCAAACGAAGTATAGAATCAATCTTTAGGATGTTTTTATCATAAATCTTCAATAATGTTCCAACCGGAGAATTCCTTTGTCTTCAGAAATGCAATGGACCTCAAGCTAACTCTCACGTGAACGCGCATGACCAGCCCGTGGCACACTGCCAGACCACTGACTCAATCCCCTCTCATTCCCCCCTCCTTTACAGTAGAAGCATCAAACAAGGTTCTATAGACTGTTGACATCTAGTGGACGCCTTAGGAAGTGCAACATGACCCCATAGACACTGTATATTTGATAGGCAAAGAGTTGAAAACCTACAAACCTCAGATTTCCCACTTCCTTGTTGGATTTTTCTCAGGTTTTCGCCTGCCATATGAGTTCTTTTATACTCACAGACATCATTCAAACAGTTTTAGAAACATCAGAGTGTTTTCTATCCAAATCTACTAATACCATGCATATATTAGCAACTGGGACTGAGTAGCAGGCAGTTTACTCTGGGCACGCTTTTCATCCAAACGTGAAAATGCTGCCCCCTATCCCAAACAGGTTATAAAGCTCTTTGACGTACTGTAAACTCCCTCTGTAGCTAACATCTACAATAACCATTAGACTTACGAGTCAGAGTTATCCTACACAGTCTCAGGGATTGCTAACTCTGGAAATTCCTTTGGTCTGTACAGAGTTAGGTTAATCAGCTCTTTGCCCCCCTTACTTGTGGAATAATCTCCAAGCTTCTCTAAACATTGATGTTTTGGTGTCTCTAGGTTATTTCAGACTGCTGAATGAGGCCTGTTACAACTTACCTACAAAATCTTTCAAGGAGTTCATGAAACCATTCAGTCATGGATGTATTTAAACATATTTAATAAGTATTGCTTGTTACAGAAGACTACTGTTGTACATTGCATAGCCATTCATCCCTGTTACACCTTCTTGATGTGATGAATAGCCATTAATCCCTGTTACACCTTCTTGATGTGATGACTAGTCATTCATCCCTGTTACACCTTCTTGATGTGATGAATAACCATTCATCCCTGTTACACCTTCTTGATGTGATGAATAGCCATTCATCCCTGTTACACCTTCTTGATGTGATGAATAGCCATTCATCCCTGTTACACCTTGATGTGATGGCTCTTGATGTCTGTACATGTTTATAATCCACATAGTGTGAATAGTGGTTTCCATAAAGTTATTACCCCCTAAACCTGAATTTGAAATTACCTTTATGATCCTTCTTACCACTATTACTTTGGGGTTCTAATACCCCTCTTTCAGAATCATATTACTTTGGGGTTCTAATCCCCCTCTTTTACCTTCTTAGCGCTAGGGGTCAGAATATATATATATTTTTAAATAACATTCCCAACGTAAACGGACATTTTCTCTGACCCAGATTGTAGAATATGCATATCATTTACAGATTAGGATAGAAAACACTCCAAAGTTTCCAAAACTGTCAAAATATTGTCTGTGAGTATAACAATACTTATTCTGCAAACAAAAATCTGAGAAAATGTAACCCGGAAGTGATATTTAAAAAAAAGTATCTGTGTTTCTTGGCCTGTCTAACGTCCATTTAAAGGGGTATCAACCCGATTCCTTTTCCAATGGCTTCCTCAGGCTGTGACCAGGCTTTAGACATAGTTTCAGGCTTTTAAAACTAGTCAAGTGTCCTCCGAATAGTTCCTGCGCGCGCGAGAGGAGCTCACCATTTTCCGTTTGTCTCTTAATGAATAGGTAATGGTCCGGTTTAAATATTATCGATTATGTTTGTTAAAAACAACCTGAGGATTGATTATAAAAAACATTTGACATGTTTCTACGACCATTACGGATACTTTTTGGAATTTGTCGAACGGAACACGGCTTTGGTTTTCAGAACATAATGCGCAACCCAAATGGCGTTTTTTGTGATAAAAGTAATATTTATCGAACAAAAAGAAGATTTGTTGTGTAACTGGGAGTCTCGTGAGTGGAAACATCCGAAGATTATCAAAGGTAAGCGATTAATTTAATTGCTTTTCTTACTTTCGTGACCAAGCTAACCAAGCTAATATAAGGCTAACTGTTGTAGTATTGAAAGCTACACTCACAAAAGCTTGGATTTCCTTCGCTGTAAAATGTATTTTCAAAATCTGACACGATAGGTGGATTAACGACAAGCTAAGCTGTGCTTTGGTATATTTCACTTGTGATTGCATGATTATACATATTCTTAGTAATATTTTTTAATCTGATACGTTTGGTAATTTTCTTCTTCCTTTCAGTACCGGAACGAGGCTGTAGTTTTCTGAACATAACGCGCAACCCAAATGGCGTTTTTTAGTGATAAAAGTAATATTTATCGAACAAAAAGAACATTTGTTGTGTAACTGGGAGTCTCGTGAGTGGAAACATCCGAAGATTATCTAAGGTAAGCGATTCATTTTATTGCTTTTATGACTTTYGTGACCATGCTAATTTGGGGCTAGCTGTTGTAGCATTGAAAGCTACACTCACAAAAGCTTGGATTTCTTTCGCTGTAAAATATATTTTCAAAATCTGACATGATCCCCCCTCTTTCAGAATCCTATTTCTTTGGGGTTCTAATCCCCCTCTTTCAGAATCCTCTTACTTTGGGGTTCTAATCCCCCTCTTTCAGAATCCTATTACTTTGGGGTTCAAATCCCCCTCTCTCAGTATCCTATTACTTTCGGGTTCTAATCCCCCTCTTTCAGAATCCCCACTGTGAACAAATCTTTAACCTTCATGATCCTTCACTATATTTATCCCTCAAATACCCACAATAACTATTGTCTATTGTTATTCTCGATGACCTTACTACCAATATGAATGTTTTATACATATCTAAATACATTGTTGGAGACTGTATTCATGTCTTTCATTATGTAAACATTCGTTTATTAGATTATATTTCGTATTAAGAATAATGTTGTTTTAATTCTATATGGGTCATGACTTGCTTTGGTCATGTGTTCTCTTATGGGTCAATGATTTTAATTACAATATAGCAATTATGTTCTCAGCTCAATTACTTAGAAGGGCTTATGGTCCCACCCCTTCCGTGTGTTCCCAGGTACATATTTGGGAGCCCATACACATTCAGGATGTAAGGCTTGCTAGTTATGGCAAATGTTAGGAAGAACTGTTGGTTGTAACAAAAACAAAACAAAAACATTTATAAAAAAAACAGCAGTTTTATACTTTGACCACATCTTTTCACATACGTTTTATTTTTTCACTTTTTCATTTACCCTGTTGCTTGGCTCCAGCCATTGGCAGCTCAGTGCATGTACAAGAAAAATAACACAATTCAACCATTGGTGGATAGTGAGGAAAATAATGTCATTGCAAGTAGTCCTTCTAAGGTTTTACGGATTTGCATGTGGCTGTGCATTATATGATGCCTGAATAGGACAGATCTGATCCTGCCTATTAGTATTAGTGATCAATTCTTGATCCAAAAAGACACACATCTGTTATGGGGTTAATTCCACATCTGTAATGGGGTTAATTCCACATCTGTAATGGGGTTAATTCCACATCTGTTTGCATTGCTTGGTAGTGTATTAGCCTGGTATGAGACAAATAAATAATACAATTTAAGTAAAGTATAAATAAACAGTATTAACCTAAACAGAGAGATTAATAAAAAATCACATCACCATCAAAATCTTTCAGAATGTACTTGTTTGCAGTGTAGAATGACATGTATACAGATTATATTACAACTTGTTTGTGTTTTGTCTTAATGATTGTTCTTTAGTAAATAGGAAACTCAACAGTGTGTTAGTCCGAGAAGCATTAATTAGATAGTTGTTTTACGTTTGTGAAACCTTGAAATGTACACAATGAGAAGTGATTTTGTAACAACAGTTTTAACGGTGTAATTGTATCAAATATATATCATTGCATGTTTGAATTAGAGCTCATTTAAAATGTTTTCATCACTGCCCGGTAAACACATTCCTGTAAATTGGGGCTACTGTACGTGATTATATGGGGCTGCTGTACAGATCTGAGCCTTTGACAAGATGTTGACATTTCTGGCTATGTCTCACCTGTAACATAATAATAATAAGGATTATGATAATAATAATATTGTTATTATTTTTTTAAATAACACAAATCTGTCAATCAACCAAATGTTTTTGTTATAACATCTAATGTTGGATGATCCAAATCAATTATTCCCGGTAGCAGCTGGGTAAATGTCGGGTATCCTATAGATGTTTTAAATAATATTAAAATATATTTATATAAAATATATACATGTTAACTTAAAAAATACATACAATTGACATAAAAACATACCCGAAAATTCGATGTCCTCCACTTTTAGAAAATCTTCAATGAATATTGTTTCTACCTCAGAATTGACTGTTTCAAGCTGTTTGGCAATTTCATACATCAACACATCTTCCTCATCATTGTCATTTACAGCGTTGAAATTATGATCAGGTTTAGATGTTTTACTCTGTATGTCATGGGCGCCCTCTTCCTCCTCGGCCTCTTCCTCTCGACATATTGGGCCTTCTGTGTCGGTATACGTCTGGGAGGAGTCTGAAAGAAACATTTACAAAATAGTGTATTAAAAATAAAATATATATTATGTAAAAATTTCAATTTCAAATACATTTCAAATATATTAACACCTCTGGTTGTTTGATGCCTGTTTTTCTGAGGAATCCTTGATAACGTGGTTCCTATCCCAATGTCCTCTGGCTTTGTAGATTCTGCATGGTTTGTATAGCTTTCGTTGGAGTCTGAAAAAAACAACATTATTCGACACTGTTTTAACATATTCTATCAAAAAAATGTATAACTAATAAAAAACGGGTCATACCGTATCCATAGAGAGCATGCTCTTGAATCCAATCGTTTTCAGACCAGTCGCCTTCTCGGGCCGGGGTGATTCTGTGCCGTGTACTTGAGCCGCTGTTCTTTGGAGTCTTGAAGTATTGTGATGCGCCTTAGGTGCTAGATTATATGGTGATTGGGTGGAGTTTCCTGGGGGTGTGTAGTTGTGTGTTGAATCTATGATTCTTGTTTTTGGCGTTTTGTTAAAGCCGGCCGTACAGAACGGTAGAATATCGTCGGTTTCAGCGCCCCCGTAGTCAGTCACAGGTAGAGTCCATAATGCCTCAGGTTGTCACGACTCCTACCGAAGGTGGCTCCTCTTCCTATTGGGTGGCGCTCGGCGGTGGTCGTCACCGGCCTACTAGCTGCCACCGATCCCTTTTCCCTTTTCTGTTGTTTATGTCTGATTAGTAACACCTGTTTCTTGTTTAGGTTTTAGTTGGGCTATTTAAGCTGGTCGGCCCGCCTGCTCTTTGTGCGGGCATGTTTATTTCCCACTGTGTTATTGTGTGGAAGTGCATGTTGTTTTTGGGTTTTCCCTCCGGACTGGTTAGGTCCTGGTTTTGGGCATTTTGTGTATGTGCGCCCAGTATCTTGGCGAGTACTATTTTTCCTGTGCGTAATAAAGCGCTCATCTGTACCTTCTGCCTCCTGTGCCTGACTCCGCACCCGCTAAGCCCAGTGCGTTACACAGGTATTCTTGTTGGGGTGCTGTCAGCTGTAAACACAAGATTAGCTTTTTAAAATAATGGAGATGATTGGTTTAATGTGTAAAGATTATTACACATTTTATTTATTTTTTTCGTCGAAAATAGCTTGAGGGCGTAAGGCTGTGTAAAGAAGAACATGCCTCCATTTGTTCCTCTGAATCACCATCTTGGATAGTTATAACAGCTGAAGTTGGATGATCCAAATCAATTAATCCCTGATCTTCATCAGAATGCACTCCCAGGAATCCCAGTTCCACAATAAATGTTTGATATGTTCGATAAAGTGCATCATTCATGTCCAAATACATCCTTTTTGTTCGCGCGTTTAGTACACAATCCAAACTCACAACGCGCGGGCAAGTCCAGGCGAAAGTTGAGACGAAAAGTCATATTACAGTTCGTAGAAACATGTCAAACAAAGTATAGAATCAATCTTAGGATGTTTTTAACATAAATCTTCAATAATGTTTCAACCGGAGAATTCCTTTGTCTGTAGAAATGCGATGGAATGCAGGTCGCTCTCACGTGAGCGCGCGTGATCAGCTCATGCTACTCTGGCAGACCTCTGACTCATTCAGCTCCCAATCCCCCCTCCTTCACAGTAGAAGCATCAAACAAGGTTCTAAAGACTGTTGACATCTAGTGGAAGCCTTAGGAAGTGCATTATGACCACATAGACACTGTATATTCGACGGGCAATGACTTGAAAAACTACAAACCTCAGATTTCCCACTTCCTGGTTGGATTTATTCTCAGATTTTTGCCTGCCATATGAGTTCTGTTATACTCACAGACATCATTCAAACAGTTTTAGAAACTTCAGAGTGTTTTCTATCCAAATCTACAATTATACAATTATATGCATATTCTAGCTTTTAGGACTGAGTAGCAGGCAGTTTACTCTGGGCACCTTTTTATCCAAGCTACTCAATACTGCCCCCCAGTCCCAAAGACGTTAACCACTTTAGCTCACGAATTAGCAGAGAACTCTGGGGTGGATAATTCTCTAACAATTGGTTTGATAGTATGTTTGGGAAATGGAAAAATGTCATCATCACTGTGTTGTGGGCAACTTTCACCTGTATGAGTGTGTTGGTTCTGTGTGGATGCTGTTTGGTCCCATGTGTGAGAGGTTTGATCACCAGGACTCTAGAGAGATCGATGAAGCAACAGATGGTGAGATACGGACCGATTCCGAGCTCCGACCAGTGGGATGACGAATACAAGCTTCCAGGCCTAGGAGATGGCTCCTTTTMTTTTAACCACGAGGAGCCCATGTTTGATGAGACCATTTTTAATATTTTGACTTTTTAATGAAGATGAAAATCCTGCTAAGAAGGGTCATAATTGGATGTAGGCCTAGGACAGTCATTGATGAGTATCGAATGTAAATGCATGTATTGGTTTGGTTTATTCTTGTATAACATTTATGTTTCCATATAGTGTTTGATGTATCAGCGTGAATTATTTAGTCATTAAGGGTGGATTGATAAAATAATTTATATGTGTAGAGTTAATGATTAAATAATTCTACCCTGAAACTTAACCATTAGGGATTATAGGTTATGTAGCATGTATAAGGAATAATTAAAGTATTAAACATAAGTCCATCTAGGTTGGACTGGGAGGGAGAGAGGAATGTGTGTGTGTGTGTGCCTAAGAAAATACAGATAACAATTAAACTGTGTTTGAACCGACCTGGCTAGAACTCTGAGAAACGTATGATAGGACAGGGAGTCCTTCTCAAGGTTCCTCTAATCTCGGGGGAATGGAACTGTCGGCTGGGTAGTGATACACAGTGGTAGGAACTATGGAGAAGGATACAACTCACCTACTGTTTGTGTGTATGTATGTGCGTAGGATATCTACTGTTGGTGTGAAAGTATGTGCGTAGCAAGTGTAAAAGGGATGTTTTTGTTTAATGGACTAGAGTACTCTCGTGAATAAATATTTTTGACTATTGTAAGCTGGGACTCTCGTCTGTTTCATTCAACCAGAATCTTACAAACTCTGGGTTGCAGACTGAGTAGATTAATTGAAGTTTATGAACATTGATAATGAAATTCTCATAGCAGATATACATGAAGAGACTCAGGTGGGTTAATATAATATCTGATATATACATGAAGAGACTCAGGTGGGTTAATATAATATCTGATATATACATGTTCCCCAGTCCCACACAATGTCATTTACCCTGATTTTCAAATGAATCAATTACAATTGAAGGGCGTGTATTCACTAATAGATCTTATTCTAATTTTTGGATAGATTTTCAGCGACTTGTCTCCAAGGTTGTCAGGAAATGGTTCTCCCCAGATGTCGGTGAGAACAGGTCTCCCCAGAATGCTGGGGTCGAGCAACACAGCCTCGTCCCCCAGATGTGTGTGAGAACAAGGTCTGACCCCAGAATGTGCGTGCTGATAACAGCGTTTGTCCCAGAATTGAGTGAGAACACCGGTGTCCCCAGAATGGGTGTGAGACAAACACGGTTCCCCATAGGATATAACAACACAGCGATTCGCTCGTGTCCACAGTGTGATGTCGTATCATGTGTGTTTCCGTGATGCTGTCCCACGTAGTCTGTTTCCAGAGTGTATGTGTGACCAGGGTGTGTCGACCCAGTGGCTTGTGCCTGAGTGTGTTGCCTCCAAATCGTGTGTGTATTCCACACTCGTGTCAGAGTCGTTGTGTTCCCCAGTTGGTGTGACCAGTGTGTCCTGTTCCAGTGTGTGTTTGTTTTGCCCAGTCGTGTGTCGTGTTCCAGCAAATGTGTATATGTGATCGATGTGCGGCCGGTCGTAGACTGTCGTGGCCACGTGTGTGTCTTACCAGTGCTCTTAGATGTGGTAGTTCCAATAGTCGTCGTCGAATATCCAGCGCTGTCCAGATGTCGTGTGCGTCCAATTGTGTGTGGTGTTCCAGTAGGTGTGTGTTCCCAGTGTGCTGTCGTGTGTGTTACTGTGCTCCAGTGTCGTGTGTTCCAGTGCTGTTGTGTGTTCCCATGTATGTTGTCCAGTGTA
>NC_036876.1:2367823-2380615 GCF_002910315.2 Salvelinus sp. IW2-2015 | reverse complement strand
AAGAGACTCAGTGTGTTAATAAACATCTGATATTACTGAGATATTACTGAAAGAGACTCAGTGAGTTAAGATATCAATATCTGAATATATACATGAAGAGCTCAGGGGATATAATTATAATACTGAAATATATACATAGAAGAGACTCAGGTGAGGAATTCATAAATATTCTGATATATACATGAAGAGACTCAGGTGTGTTAATATAATCATCTGAATACTGTATATACATGAAAGCACCAGGGTAATATACATCTTATTAGAGCTCGTGGGTTAATATAACATCTGATATTACCTGAGATATCATTGAACGAGACTCAGGTGAGTTAATATATATCTGCAATATAACATGAAGAGGACTCAGGAATGGGTATAATATATGATATATATGAAGCTCAGTGGGTATACCTCTTATTACTACTGGTACAGGACACTCAGGTGGGTTAATATAAATATCTAGATATATTACATGAAGAACTCAGGTGGGGTATTAAACTGATATAATGACTGACTGGGTAATATATATCGATATACATGAAGGAACTCAGGTGGGTTATAAATCATATCTGATATTACGCATGAAGGAACTCAGGTTGGTTAATAATAATAATCTGATATATACATGAAGGAACTCAGGTGGGTTAATCATAATATCTGATACTATTACATGAAGGAACTCAGGGGGTAATATAAAGTCGATATATACATGAAGGACTCAGGTCGTTGGGTTATATAAATCTGCATTATACCATGAAGGAACTTCAGGTGGGTTAATATAATGCTGATATATACATGAAAGGAACTCAGGTGGGTTAATTAATAGTCCTGATATATACATGATAGAGACGTCAGGGGTGTTAAATAATATCTGATATATTACATGCAAGAGACTCAGGTGGGTTTAATATAATTATCGCGATATATACATGAAGAGACTCAGTGGTATAATGTGATATGATCGGAGGTGCGCGGTTAAAATAATCTGATGTATGTTGTGTGTGTCTGGTCAAAGTGCACTGGCAGTGTGTCGTGTGGTGTGTTTTCCAGTGTGGTGGTGCTGTGTGTGTGTGTCCAGTGTTGTCTGTGTCCAGTGAGTGTGCTTAGTGTGTGGTGCCCGTGGTAAGGTGTGTGAGGTTGTGATGTCCCAACATGCTGTGGGTGTTGTGTGTGTGTGTCCAGAGTTTTTGCGTTTGTCCAGTGATTGTTGTGTGTGTGTGTGTCTGTGTGTGATCAGTGTGTGTCCAGTGTGAATGTGTGTTGTGTCCAGTGTGTGTGTTCGTGTTGTGTGTGTTCAGTGTGTGTGTGGTGTGTGTGTGTGTGTGTGTCAGTGAGTGTGTGTGTGTGCATGTGATCAGTGTGTTTGTTGTTTTGTTTCCAGTTTGTTGTGTGTTTTCCAATGGTGTGTGTGTTGTGTATCAGTGTGTGTGTTTGCCAGTGCTTGTGTGATGTGTGTGTGTGTGTGTGTGTGTGTGGTGTGTGTGTGTGTGTGTGTGTGTGTGTGTGTGTGTGTGTGGTGTGTGTCTGTGTGTGTCGCCAGTGTGTGTGTCCAGTGTGGTGCGTGTGTGATTCCAGTGTGTGAGTCCCAGTGTGTTTGTGTGTGTTGTGTTGAGTCAGGGTGTGTGTGTGGTGTGGGCGAAGGGTGGAATAGTGTGGTGTCCCGTAGTGTGTGTGTGTCCAGGTGTGTTTGTGGTTGTTCTCCAGGGAGTGACATGTGACCAGTGGTGTTTGTGCGTGTTGTCCAGTTCCAGTGTGGTGCTCGGTGGTGTGGTGTGTCCAGTAAGTGTGTTTGTGGGTGTCGCGTATTGTGTGGTGGAGTTGGGTGTGTGTGTGCGTGGGTGTGTGTGTGTGTCCAGTGTGTGTATGTGTGTGTGTCTCCATCGTGTATGTGTGTGTCCTGTGTGTGTGTATGTGTGTGTGTGTGTCTCCAGTGTGTGATTTCAGGGACACTGAGGAGTCAACATCAACCCTAAACCCTGGATAGAGGGGCTCAGTGAATGTGGAGGTGAATGTGTACAGGTGGGTCAGTGTGTCAGAGGAGGCTCTATAGAAGACAGAGTGCCGGCTGGCCAGTCCAGATACACTCCTACTCTGTGGGAGCTGGAGGAGCGGACGTCTATGGTAGTGGGAGTATTATTGTGCCAGACAGTGTAACGTTTGTCAGTACATTCCAGACTCCAGGACTTGTCATTCCATCCCAGCCAACAGTCATCAACCCTTCCTCTCCTGTTGAATCCTTTATATGTCACTCCTATAAAAGTCCTCCCACTCCACTCTACCTCCCAGTAACAGCGCCCAGTCAGACCCTCTGTACACAGCACCTGTTCCCAGACCTCAAATCTCTCTGGGTGATCAGGATACGGCTGCTCCTCTCTCCTCCATGTCACCTTTCTGTTCTCCTCAGACAGAGAGAGGAGTCTGTGTACTGTGTTTAGGTCCAGTGTGAGATCACAGACATCTGATGGATGAAACCAGACACAATATTAGAAATCATCATCATTCACAGTAGAATGTTAACTCACTTCTCACTAATTAATTTAATGTAGATGTTTCTAGGTATCAAAAGGAGAAGTTAAGGTAACTTGAGACTTGTTGAACGATCGTATGTTATACTGTCTGGTAATATAAAACACACTTAATCCCATTAATTACACACACACACACGCACACACACACACACACACACACACACACACACCTGTTTGCATCATGAACACAAATACACATTTCTTACGTAACATGAACATGCCACACACACACACACACACACACACAGAGTCACACACATTGTCAAAGCAACTCTTTGTAAACTTTGATATTGTCACGTTCTGACCATAGTTCTTGTGTGTTTTGCTTGTTTTAGTGTTGGTCAGGACGTGAGCTGGGTGGGCATTCTATGTTGTGTGTCTWGTTTGTCTGTTTCTATGTTTGGCCTAATATGGTTCTCAATCAGAGGCAGATGTTTTGTGTTGTCTCTGATTGGGAATCATATATAGGTGGCTTGTTTTGTGTTGGGGTTTGTGGGTGGTTGTTTCCTGTCTCTGTGTTTTCTCTGCACCAGATAGGGCTGTTTCGGTTTGCCACATTTGTTATTTTGTATCGTGTTAAGTGTTCACTGTTTATTGTTTTATTAAACATGTTGAGCACTGGCTACGCTGCGTGTTGGTCCGATCCCTGTTACACCCTCTCTTCTCGTGAAGAGAGGGAAGGCTGCCGTTACAGAGATCCCTGATTTCTGCTTCTGTAGAACTACAGCTGATATTTAATATGACCAAGTAAGTAATGATGGTGGTCTTTGACTTTGACTGAACTTGAATTTAGACTTATTCTTTGTCATATTCTTCACAGCAGTCAACACTCACAGTTTCTAGGCCCAGGTTTCATTGTGTTCTCTCCACCATGTTCCACACTGTAGCGGTAAGCAGAAGAACAGAGTGATACACCTAAACTCACTCACGCATAAACTGGACACACATGCACATTTCTAAGTGACCCCAAACTTTTGAATGGTTTTGTATAATTTGTATATATATATGTATATAATTACCTAAATGTATGATGTTTTTGGTTTATGTCAGTTTCATTATTTGTTATGCTATAAATTGTTATTTTATTGTTGTAAGTGGTAAAATGAACTAGAAAATGTTATATTTTGCTATTCTGAGGAATTACACATTATTCAGTACTACTGCTACTACTGCTCCAATAGATGGAAGCATAAGACCACTAATGATATTTCAGAAGATTAGTTTAGTTTTCTCCCTGAAAACATCATCACTCGCCCTACTTTAGTAATAATTCTAGTAGTACATTCAATGTCAAATTCGTCAACCAGCATCGATCCATTCTGCCTTCTCGCACAAGTAGTAGTCCCACAACTCAGCCCCGCCAGAAAGCTTGTGCCGTCACTCTCGAGCAAATGTTTATTGGATGTTTTATATGCACTCGTCTTTTCTATTCCTGTTTAGTTCCAATATGAGATATTAAGAAACTTGTTTATAATGTATGTATACTGGAGTTGAGGTAAGAGCTGACTAAGGATTATGTTGCAGTATATGTATAGGGTTGTTCAATACCTGCTATATTTGCTATCTTTGTTGTTTTCCCAAAAGCAACACAGCCCTAATAAGAGATATATAGCTAAACTTAACTGCAAAGTAATGAGTGACCATTTTTGAAAATCATGGGATATATATTCTGTGGTTGCATGCTATTTTATGTCAATCATATTGCTGCTTGTTGCCTATAACTGATGCTTTGTGGTCTTATGCTTCCATCTATTGGAAATATTTAGCAAATAAAAGTTATTAATTAACTTACAGACATTGGGGAGGGAGGGAGCTGAGAAATAAAGTGTATTTTTCTTGTTAATTCCTTAGATCAGTCTCAAACCTGCCCCACCTATCCCACGCCAATTGCTGGACATTCACATATAAGTTATTAATTCACCCAGTTCAAACCACAATTGAAAAATGAAACTAATGAGGCTTGTTTATCAAGTTTTCTGCCATGCAATAACACATATAACAAAACAAAAAAAAGCTAAATCCCATGCCATGTTTTTATTTGAAAAAAATGTAATGTGTCCAGCCTACTTGAGGCACCCCGAAAATAATATTACGAACTTCCAACCTTTAGAGGGGTTAAACACTAAAGTAACCGTCCATCTAGTGAAGAGAGGAAAAATGGACAGAGGTAGCCAGCATCTGTCAACGAGAGAGGGAGAAGCCCTCCACAGGATTTAACAGGTGGAAGAAACAACCGAAAATAAGAATTGGTTCTTAACTGACTTGCCTAGTTAAATAAAGGTAAATAAAACTAGGATGCTGCTGGTAGAGTAGCTAACTTACCTAGCTGTACCGACTAGCTTGGATTACTAGGATGCTGCTGGTAGAGTAGCTAGCTAGCTTATCTAGCTGTACAAACTAGCTAGGATTACTAGGATGCTGCTGGTAGAGTAGCTAGCTAGCTTATCTAGCTGTACCGACTAGCTAGGATTACTAGGATGCTGCTGGTAGAGTAGCTAGCTAGCTTATCTAGCTGTTTCAACTAGCTTGGATAGATAGCAGGTCGTTCGTCTGTCCCTCGTCTCGATGATGATGACGAATCCGGTGAAGCACAAAATGGAACGACGATTGAGAGTGAAAATAATCTGGCTACACTCATACTGTCACTGACTGTAAAGCAAAAATATAATTTAACTATAAACTTCAGCTTAATTTAACGATAAACTGTATCTCGTTATTCCCCAAGATCACCTCAGCCCTCTGCGCGTAACCGGACAATATGCTTGGCGCCACACCGAACAGGGACGCGGACAGTTCTGTACGTGGACGCGGACAGTTCTGTACGGAGAGGCGGATGTATACAGTATCCTTGGCACCACATCGTATGTGGACACGGAATGCGGAAAGTTCCAGAACAGTGGCACAAAATAACTAATCCCAGTCTTTACAGTGGGTTACATTAGTAATATTCATATTTCTGTATTATGTAAAAAAAGCATTCAACTTTTTTTATACCAATATTTTGAGATCTAGGCCCATATCCACAAAGTGTCTCAGAGTACAAAATTGGTCGTATAAGTGCTGAGAATAAAGACATTTTACTCTTATGGGTATAAATTAAAGCTATGCATGAAGTCTCTAGTTCCACCTAGTCGGCAGATATTTCAGACACCTCGTGAGCTGTCCTAAGTAGTTAAGAGTTAACAGCAGGTGTCTTGATAATACTATAGAATAATGCAGTGAGTCAGTGGTTCCTGCTCCAAATGTAAATGCTTTGGATTAGTTAAAAATAATGTTTTTATATTTCTATATGATCAATCCATAAATAATATAGACCTACATGCAACAGTAGGTCTTGTTCTTTTGACAATGATTTATGTATAATAATTATGTATGACAAGTGATACCATGTATGTCTCTAAAGCATTTTGTCTTCATTTTGGCAGATTAACTCATGCTTATTTCTGGAGATTAACTCAGGTTTTCAACCAGCGGCTAAGGAGTTGGAGCTGTGGCAGGAGTTGGAGCTGTGGCTGAAAGGTGGCTGGTTCGAATCCCGGGCCGGGCGCTGGAAAAAACAGGCGGAATTGATCTGACCACTGGAGGGCTGCTGGGTTCACATCCTCAAAACATGAACCTTTTGTTGATCAGAACTCTAGAGGTTCTTCTTCACTGAACCCAAAAATATATATAACTTTTAGTGATTCCATATATTAAGGAAGTGATAGAAGACTTTTTGGTTCTATAAGGAACCTTCTTTTCTAAGAGTCTATAATAAACACGTTTTTCTTTTGATTATTTAATTATCTACATCATGCTATTTCAAGTTATCCCTTTGGAGCGCAACATCACGTTGTTAAAAAATAATCCCAAATTGGGCGTGGCTATAAATTGGGCAATTGAAGTCATCTAGTCATCTATCTACCATTTCTGATTAAAAAACAAACGTATATTTTTGGAAATAGCATTTTGGAAATAAACTCTTAATAATTCTTAAACAAAACTGTCATCTCACCGGTTAGCGTTGGTGTCATGTTCCCCAGAGTGACTCATTTTAGAGAACTGGCCCCTAAACAGAGAAACAACATGGTGGTTGTGGTTAATAACAGTAATTCTTGAATGTCAGTTGTCATCATTTATTAATGATCTCTTATTAAACATTTACTAACAGACATATCGAAACAGTCAGGTGATTTAATGCAATCAAATGTCATCTCCATGGTAACTGTCAATAATAATAATAATAAGTAACTGTCTGTTAAGGTAGTTATAGACAGTACAACAACAACAACAATAATAATAATAATAATAAGTCACTGTTTGTTAAGGTAGTTATAGACAGTACAGCAACAACAATAATAATAATAATAATAAGTCACTGTTTGTTAAGGTAGTTATAGACAGTTCAGCAACAATAATAATAATAATAATAATAAGTCACTGTTTGTTAAGGTAGTTAAAGACAGTACAGCAACAATAAAATAATAATAATAATAAATAATAATTAATTCACTGTTTGTTAAGGTAGTTATAGACAGTACAGCAACAATAATAAAATAATAATAATAATAATAATAAAATAATAATATCACTGTTTGGTTAAGGTAGTTATAGACAGTAACAGCAACATAATAATAATAATAATAATAATAAGTCACTGTTTGTTAAGGTAGTTATAGACAGTACAGCAACAATAATAATAATAATAAATAATAAGTCACTGTTTGTTAAGGTAGTTATAGACAGTACAGCAACAATAATAATAATAATAATAATATAATAAGTCACTGTTTGTTAAGGTAGTTAAAGACAGTACAGCAACAATATAATAAATAATAATAATAGTCACTGTTTGTTAAGGTAGTTATAGACAGTACAGCAACAATAATAATAATAATAATAATTAATAAGTCACTGTTTGTTAAGGTAGTTATAGACAGTACAGCAACAACAAATAATAATAATAATAAGTCATGTTTGTTAAGGTAGTTATAAACAGTAACAGCAACAATAAATAATAATAATAATAATAAGTCACTGTTTGTTAAGGTAGTTTATAGACAGTACAGCAACAATAATAAATAATAATAATAAGTCACTGTTTGTTAAGGTAGTTATAGACAGTACAGCAACAATAATAATAATAATAATATAATAAGTCACTGTTTGTTAAGGTAGTTATAGACAGTACAGCAACAATAATAATAATATATATTAAAGTCACTGTTTGTTAAGGTAGTTATAGACAGTACAACAACAATAATAATAATAATAATAATAAGTCACTGTTTGTTAAGGTAGTTATAGACAGTACAGCAACAAAATAATAATAATAATAATAAGTCACTGTTTGTTAAGGTAGTTATAGACAGTACAGCAACAATAATAATAATAATAATAATAAGTCACTGTTTGTTAAGGTAGTTATAGACAGTACAACAACAATAATAATAATAATATAATAAGTCACTGTTTGTTAAGGTAGTTATAGACAGTACAGCAACAATAATAAATAATAATAATATAAGTCACTGTTTGTTAAGGTAGTTATAGACAGTACAGCAACACAAGGCCATGTCTCACAATTATTTGTTAATTAAAAGTAGGCTATTTATTGTCTTTAATCTGTTATTTTCTAAATGTATCTGAGAATGTAGACAGAAGGGATAAAACGGACATGAATGATCTGAGGGGGAAATCTTGATCCATTCAGAAAGGTTTTTTGCATCAAGTAAGAGATGTATATTATGTAAAGTAGACTAGTTATAATGTATATAGTGGGTTGTTAGTGATATGTAGATGTTATATTATGTAAAGTAGACTAGGTTATAATGTATAGTAGTGGGTTGTTTAGTGATATGTAAGATGTTATATTATGTAAAGTAGACTAGGTATAAATGTATAGTAGTGGTTGTTAGTGATATGTAGATGTTATATTTATGTAAAGTAGACTAGGTTTATAAATGTATAGTAGTGGGGTTTGTTAGTGATATGCAGATCGGGTCTATACTCGCTATAACTACATATCATAGATGACCAGCAAACCTGTTCAGATCAGTTACAGAGACCATCAGGTTGTCATCGATAGCATAGCATGTATCATAGCTTATTAATAGTTTTGTAGGTATAGCCTCTAGACCTACATCCCCGAGAGTCTGCCCGTCTTCTCTACATACCAACATCTATTTGTTACATGAGAAGAATGTGTCACAGTTTCACAGCATTTTTGCATTTTCTGCGTAGGCTACAAACATACTTTTAATTTCATATGAGGAATCACATAATTACAGTATTCAGCCTTAGTCTCTGTTTAGTATGATCAGTGTTCTTGGCAGATGCTAGCGCTTTCATAGACAACTCATTCCACGCAAGGGCCTAAACAACGCGTAACTATAGAAATGTCAAACGGTGCAAAGTGAGAATACATGAAAGACAGGTATTTTGGCTAGCAGATGTAGGATTAGTTTAATTTGAGAGCAAGTTTATAGCAGGTCATAAAAATTATGCTGTAGTTAAATTAACATTTAAAGTGGACAAGTGGAAAATGACAGAACTTCAGAAGCCTTTTAACACATCATTACCATTCTAGAGCAGTTTTTTAGTTTTCGCTGCAACAGAAGTGATCAAATTCAAGACTCCTAATGCATCTACGTAGCAGCAAAGATATGTCTTTATCTGAAATAGGCAAGTTTGAGTTATTAGAATAATGTTACAGACTGTCAGCTGCTGTAAACGTTCTCTGTGATTGGATGTTATAGACCCCAACTGAAGCTAGTGTCTTTGCCCCATTGCTAAAAGGCTTTAGCTGCTATTGCTCACTCTACTGTGCTCTTAAGTTTAGTATATTTGTTGTCCGTAAACTGTGTGCAAACTCCACCAGCCTGTATCTGTCCTCTTAAATTTGTTTTTCTATCAGCTAGCAGCACCATGTCAGCGCATCGTTTAATAATGTGAACGATGATCTGCACTCTGAGGAGCTATGTCCACTTTGTTGATGTTCATTTACTACATATCAGCTGTTGTTCTTTTTTATAAAGTAAAGCGCCAGGACAACTGCTGAGGAGATGCTCATTCGTGATGTCATTTTACTACAATTTCAACGCTGTTGAGATAAAAGAAGCCCAGTAAACTTGAGGAGATGTCATTGTGACTGTCATTTACTAGCATTTCAACCTGTTGATAAAATAAAGCAAAACGCCAGAACTCAGAATCAACATTACTGCTATATCCTAACATCCTTTCACTCACTATTATTGTGGTCTCTTGGTTCAACGGATGTTCGGGGCAGCTATGCTCTGAATGTAGTTGAAAACAGCAGGCAGCCTATGCTCTGGAATGTAGTTGAAACAGCAGGCAGCGATGGTCTGAATTAGTTTGAAAAAACAGGCAGGCAGCCTATGGTCTGAATGTAAGTTGAAACAGCAGTTCAGCCTATGGGTCTGAATGTAGTTGAAAACAGTGGAGCAGGGCAAGTTAACAACCCTACAAATATTGCACTCAATAGGGTTTAACCCACATGGTGGGAATTGTTACCTGGCTCACACAAAGAGCATGTCTCAAGACAACAATGTAGCAAACAGTGGGGCAGGGAAGCGAACCCAGGTTGCATGTGTTAAAGGCCCAACAACTACGCATCGCGCATTGGCCCAATTGGGTTACTTGGTTGAATTGTGACTGCTCATATAGTGAGGATCACTACACCTATAGAGGAACTATGATCCAATTACATTATCATATGAAATGTAGAGGATCACTAGGGCACATAGAAGGGCACTATGATAACAATTACATTATCATATGAAATGTAGAGGATCACTACACTATAGAGAAACTATGATATAATTACCATTATCATATGAAATGTAGAGGATCACTAACTATACTGTGGAACTTGATATAATTCATTATCATAGAAATGTAGAGGATCACTACACTATAGAGGAACTATGATACAATTACATTATCATATGAATATGTAGAGGATCACTACACTAATAGAGGAACTATGATAAATTACAAATTATCATAGAATGTAGAGGATCACTACACTATAGTGGAACTATGATAAAATTACCTTATCATATGAAATGTAGAGGATCACTACCACTATAGAGGAACTCATGAATCATTACATTATCATATGAAATGTAGAGGATCACTACACTATAGTGGAATATGATACAATATTACATTAACATATGAAAATGTAGAGGATCACTAACACTATAGTGGAGGCTATGATACAATTACATATCATAAGGATCACTACAACTATAGAGGAACTAATGATATAATTACATTATCATATGAAATGTAGAGGATCACTACATACAGAGGACCTATGATACAATTACATTATCACTTAGAGGATCACTACATCTATAGAGGAACTAATGGTACAATTTCATTATCATATGAAAGTAGAGGATCACTACACCTACAGAGGACCTAATGATACAATTACAGTTATCATATGAAATGTAGAGGATCACTAACACTATAGAGACTATGAACCTTACATTTCATAGAGGATCACTACACTATAGAGGAACTATGATACAATTACATTATCATATGAAATGTAGAGAATCACTACATATAGAGGAACTATGATACAGATTAAAAATAATCATATGAGAAATCGTAGAGGATCACTACACTACAGAGGACCCTATGATACAATTACATGATATAGAGGATTCACTAACACTATAGAGGAATCTATGTACAATTCATTATCATATGAAAATCGGTAGAGGATCAGCTACACTACAGAGCGACTATGATACAAATTACATTAATCATATGAAATGTAGAGGATCACTACACTATAGAGGAAACTATGATACAAATTACATTATCATAGAGGGATCAACTACACATAGCGGATATGATACAATTAATTATCAATACCTGAATGTAGAGGATCACTACACTATTAGAGGAGCCTTGCAATACAAATTAACATTATTCAATTTATGAAATCGTAGGATTGGAATCAACTGACTACCTATAGAGTGGACGCGTATGATACAATGGAGAGTATTATCATAATACTGAGAGATCTGGACTAACACTATAGGGCACACGTGGTGATACAAATTATCATATACATCAATGATAAATGGTAAGAGGAGATTTCACTAACCACTAATAGACGGATCCTACTCGCTATCACTTGAATTATATATTATAATAGAGGCCATCAATAAACAGAGGAAGGCCTATGATACAATTACAGGTATCAATATGAAATGAGTAGGAAGGATACAACTAGCAACGAATAGAGGAAGATGGAAACTATGATCAATCACCATTACATCCCATTGAAAAATGTAGAGGTTCAGCTTACAGGCCCTATAGTGGAAACTATGATACAATTACATTTATCATTATATGAAAATGGATAGAGGCGGTCAGGCTCACATATAAGAGGAACTAGGGGATAACAGGATAACATTTATCATATGAAATGTTAAATGTGACTAAGCCACTATATGATATTATTGGATGATATATTGCAATGTGACTTGTATCCAGGTCCAGTCAGCTTTCTAATGTGTCTATTTGATTAAACTGACAACCACCTGTCTCAGTACGAACGTAGACTGTCTAGGAGTGTTCTTACTGTCATTCACTAATCGGTAACAATTTATCACATTTACGCTCCCAAACATTTCTAACTTTATCTCTACTGTTCAGGAGTGTTTTCACTTTCCAACTACTACCTAACATTACACCATACACTTAATCTCCTATCCCTACTGTTACTTTGGAGTTGTTTTAACTTCATCTATTTATCTGACACTTACCCATAACATTTAATTTATCTACTGTTAAGGCAGTGTTTTTACTACGACTAAATACTAACATTAACACCATACATTTAATTTATTAACGTTAAGGAGTGTTTTACTTCACTATACTACATACACCATACATTTAAATTATCTGAGCTGGTAAGGAGTGTTTTTATCTTCCATTCACTATACTAACATTTACATCTCATTTTACTTATTTAATTTATCTACACACTTTATCATAACATCTGGCAGGTATTCCTCTACTTGTACGCCTGATCACACACAGAACTATGGTCAAGTCATTGAGATATTTTCCTTGTTCTGTTCTGTATATCTGATGGGATGTATCCCGTCTGAGTCTGGAGAGTGTGGAATAGATACAAATGCAAGCTGGCTATTTCCTATGGAAAAAACGCATGTACTCATCCATAGTTTTGCATCATAAGTAACACCCAACTCAGGCTACGTTCAGGTTTCAGCATCAA
>NC_036876.1:2361686-2367096 GCF_002910315.2 Salvelinus sp. IW2-2015 | reverse complement strand
AAGTCACTTGGTTTGTTTAAAGGTAGTTCTAGAACAGTAACAGGCAACAACCAATTAATACATAATAATAATAATAATAATAATAATAATAAGTCACTGTTTGTTAAGGTAGTTATAGACAGTACAGCAACAATAATAATAATAATAATAATTATAATAATAAGTCACTGTTTGTTAAGGTAGTTATAGACAGTACAGCAACAATAATAATAATAATAATAATAATAAGTCACTGTTTGTTAAGGTAGTTCTAGACAATACAGCAACAATAATAATAATAATAATAAGTCACTGTTTGTTAAGGTAGTTATAGACAGTACAACAACAATAATAATAATAATAACAATAATAATAATAATAATAAGTCACTGTTTGTTAAGGTAGTTCTAGACAGTACAGCAACACAAGGCCATGTCTCACAATTATTTTTATTCATTAAAAGTAGGCTATTTATTGTCTTTCAATCTGTTATTTTCTAAAAATATCTGAGAATATAGACAGAAGGGCTAAAACGGACATGATTGATCTGAGGGGGAAATCTTTGATCCATTCAGAAAGTTTATTTTCAACAAGTAACAGGTGTTATATTATGTAAAGTAGACTAGGTTATAATGTATAGTAGTGGGTTGTTAGTGATATGTTATATTATGTAAAGTAGGCTTGGTTATAATGTATAATAGCAGTTTGTTAGTGATATATAGATGTTATATTATGTAAAGTAGAATATGTTATAATGTATAATAGTGGTGTGTTAGTGATATGCAGATCATGGTCTATACCTTGGCTATAGCCTAAATATCATAGATGACCAGTCTAAACCTGTTCAGGTCAGTTCACATAATGTTATAGGCCTACCAGTAGCAGGACAGAGTATGTACTGTATATAACCTACATATCATAGATGACCAGACTAAACCTGTTCAGATCAAATCAGTGACCATCAGGTTTGTCAGCATGATAAGTGATAAAAGCCTTGCAATAGTTTGTCATCTGTACAGAGATTATGTCTTTATCTGAAAAAGGCAGATTGAGTTATTAGCGATGAAGTTGCAACTATCAGCTGCTGTAAACCTCTGTGATTGGATGTTATAGACCCCCATCTGAACAGTTTCTTTCCCCATGCTGTGGCCCTCACCAACTGACCCATAGAGACTAAAGGACTATTTTGTGGCCCTCACCAACTGGCCAACTGGCCCATAGAGACTAAAGGACTATTTTGTGGCCCTCACCAACTGGCCCATAGAGACTAAAGGACTATGCTGTGGCCCTCACCAACTTGCCACCTGGTCCATAGAGACTAACGGACTATGCTGTGGCCCTCACCAACTGGTCCATAGAGACTAAAGGACTATGCTGTGGCCCTCACCAACTGGCCACCTGGTCCATAGAGACTAAAATGACTATGATGTGGCCCTCACCAACTGGCCATCTGGTCCATAGAGACTAAAGGACTATTCACTCTACGCTGCACCACATCAACCATCTCTGAACTGAAAACTAAATAACTGAACTATACTGCATTATCTCTCTGTTCATCTCTCTTTGATATATTTATACTGATACTGTAAATGTGGACATCCACTGTTTATCAACTATATATCCACTGTACTGTATATCAACTGTGTATCCACTGTACTGTATATCAACTGTGTATCAACTGTACTGTATATCAACTGTATAGTCACTGTACGGTATATCAACTGTATAGCCACTGTACTGTTTATCAACTGTATAGCCACTGTACTGTATATCCACTGTACTGTATATCAACTGTTTATCCACTGTATATCAACTGTATATCCACTGTACTGTTTATCAACTGTTTATCCACTGTATATCAACTGTTTATCCACTGTACTGTTTATCAACTGTACTGTATATCAACTGTTTATCCGCTGTACTGTTTATCAACTGTACTGTTTATCAACTGTATATCCACTGTGCTGTATATCAACTGTTTATCCACTGTGCTGTATATCAACTGTTTATCCGCTGTACTGTATATCAACTGTATATCAACTGTTTATCCACTGTAATGTATACCAACTGTATAGCCACTGAATATCAACTGTATATCCACTTTACTGTATATCATCTGTATAGCCACTGTATATCAACTGTAATGTATATCAACTGTATAGCCACTGTACTGTTTATCAACTGTATAGCCACTGTACTGTATATCCACTGTACTGTATATCAACTGTATATCCACTGTACTGTATATCATCTGTATATCCACTGTACTGTATATCAACTGTATATCCACTGTACTGTATATCAACTGTATATCTACTGTATATCAACTGTATATCCACTGTGCTGTACATGAACTGTATATCCACTGTACTGTATATCAACTGTATATCCACTGTACTGTATATCAACTGTATATCCACTGTACTGTATATCAACTGTATATCCACTGTACTGTATATCAACTGTATAGCCATGGTACTGTATAGCCACTGTACTGTATATCAACTTTATATCAATGGTATATCCACTGTACTGTTTATCAACTGTATATCCACTGTAGTGTTTATCAACTGTATATCCACTGTACTTTATATCAACTGTATATCCACTGTACTGTATATCAACTGTTTTTCCACTGTAATGTATATCCACTGAATATCAACTGTATATCCACTTTACTGTATATCATCTGTATAACCACTGTACATCAACTGTACTGTATATCAACTGTATAGCCACTGTACTGTATATACACTGTACTGTATATAAACTGTATATCCACTGTACTGTATATCAACTGTATAGCCACTTTACTGTATATCAACTGTATATCCACTGTACTGTATATCAACTGTATATCCACTGTACTATTTATCAACTGTATATCCACTGTACTGTATATCAACTGTATGTCAACTGTTTATCCACTGTAATGTATATCAACTGTATAGCCACTGAATATCAACTGTATATGCACTGTACTTTATATCAACTGTATATCCACTGTACTTTATATCAACTGTATATCCACTGTACTGTATATCAACTGTTTATACACTGTAATGTATATCAACTGTATAGCCACTGAATATCAACTGTATATCAACTGTACTGTATATCAACTGTATAGCCACTGTACTGTTTATCAACTGTATAAGGGAGGAAGCTCTGTCTGGCGGCAAACCCACCCTCTCATGACCCCGAGAAACCACCCCACAGTGAAGCATGGTGGTTGGTACAACATTGCTGTGGGATGTTTTTTCATCGGCAGAGCTGCGGGAAATGTTTAGAAGTGAAGGAAGATGGATGGCGCTAAATACAGGGAATTCTTCGAGCGGAAAGCCTGTTTTTCAGTCTCCAGAGATTTTGAAGAGCCCTAAAGCAAACCCGCAGGTTTTAAGGGAAAAATGTAATGTCTTGGAATGGTCAGTCACAGCATAGACTCAATCCATTGAGACCTGTGGAATGACTTACAGATTTGTGGTACATCCAGCGAGAGCCCATCCAACTTAGGAGCTGGAGCAGTTTTGCTTGAAAAATGGTCAAAATCCCAGTGGCTAGATGGACAAGGCTTATAGAGAAACCCCAAAAGACTTGCAGCTTGTAATGCGCGCAAAAGGTCTCTACAAGGTTATTGACTTTGGGGGTAATACTTATGCAGCCACTCAAGTTTCTTTCTTTGTATTTAGTGTTTATTTAACCAATAAAAATATTTTGCATCTTCAAAGTGGTAGGCATTGTAGAAAAGGCCTCATGGAGTTGGTGGGACATAATCCTTTAATTCATGCCACTCCTCAGCTGGGCGCACGGCGCTTTAAGTAGGCAGTGGCAATGACCGACGATCTCATCCCTATACAAGGAGGAAAAGCCCATCGCCTGATCTTCGATGCTTTCTCTTCTTAACTTCGTCTGCGCTCAGAAGTTCTGGTGCGTCCATGAACGCACGTAGTCCACACGACCTCGTGTTAGACTTCTCTGACTATTCTGTTGCGATCGGGAGAGTGGCCATCAGTTATTGTTGTCATATTGTGTAAGTGTAATTGTAAATTGATCGCGGCCATACGGGATCTCATAGGCAATTATGGCAATCGATATGGTTAATATGTAAAGTTAAATGAGATTACATGTACACATGAAGACAATTGAAAGACGTAGCGAGAAACCGTATAGTGTGCCTAACGGATCGACTTTGATATCAAACTAAAGGAGATTATAGATGAAGACCATTCCACTGTTTGTATTATTTCATGATTTGATAAATAGTTAAGAGCTAAATGACTCACGGGTATTACTAATTGACATTTTATGAACCTGGATTGTGGAATTCCCTAATTATGGAATAATGAACGATTGTTATGATTTGATCTTTTGATATGAATTTGATTTATACATGTATTTTGTTCTTATTGTTATGCAGCACGACTACTCAGTACTTACCACTTTGGTTAAAGATTCTGCCTCAGTCTCATCATTCTCTTCACACGTGGACACGTGTCCCGTTCACATGCACTGTCACTCCTACCTGTCCAGCTCCACACCAATTCCATAATCTTCATTTACAAGTGGGATAACAGTTGATATACAGACTAGTGGATATACATTGAATAACAGTATCAGTGGAGTATACAGTTGATATTCAGTGGTATAAGTTTGATATACATTCAGTGGATAAATACAGTTGATATCAGTAAGTTTCTTATACAGTGAAAACAGTACAGTAGAATATAAGTTGATAATCAGTGGATATATGGTGATATTCTCATAAGAATCAGTATAACAGTTGGATATGCACGATCCGTACAGTGATAACATTTGCATCGTACAGTGGATTACAGTATCAGTTGATAAAAGAAGGGATAATTGAATTAACATTACAGTGGATATTACCGTGATATACATGTTGATATACAGTCAGTGGTACTTATAACATGTACCAGTGGATATACCATTGATATACATTGTAACAAGTGTCATGTCTGATACAGTACAGCAGTAAGTGATAATACAAGGTACAGTGTCATGACAGTTGTAAATGTATATACAGTCAGTGGATATCAGCATATAATACAGTGGATATCAGTATGAGATATACATGATATACAGTACCAGTGGATATACATTGTTGACTGATATAGTTGATATAAGTATATCAACAGTGGCATATACAGCTACCATGGCTATACAGTGAAATATACAGTATATCAGTGGATATACGAGCTACAGATATACATAATGATCAGCTACATAATAATACAGTGGATATACAGATTGATATACAGTAGATAAAGTTAATCAAAATGGATATTACAGTTGAAATAAGCTACAGTGATATACAGTTGATATACAGTAACAGTGGATATACAGATGATATACAGTACGTGGGATCTACAGTTTTGATATACAGTAGTGGATATCCAGTACAGCTGGTTTC
>NC_036876.1:2358907-2361586 GCF_002910315.2 Salvelinus sp. IW2-2015 | reverse complement strand
CATTATGACATTCCCTGAGATGGGTCTGGGTCTGTGTGTTATGCAAAAAATGTTGCACATGTCTTACATCCCTTGGTTGTCGGGCCTCATGCTGTCAAATTCACATCTGACTCTGATTGGTTCTTCATATAACATGCCAAACGGGCCCTGGCCCCACCAGGCCCATATAATGATTTCTCCAAGGGGAGTTGTCTCTTCTCTGGTAGTGCAAGCATACAATTCGTTAAGCCCCTTCCCACATTGTGCCGTTGGGGTGGAAGTGTTTCGTAGTTGGACTTAGATTTAATGAAGGCACTTTAGGAAAAGTTTTGAGCCCAAGTTAAAGAACTGCTTGTGTGTTGTATACAAACTGCTGCTTCTAACTCTATCTGTTCCTGGTCTTCCCCAGCCAGTTCTGGTGTGATATGAAGTCCAGGCACACTCTGGTCGTGGAAAAAACTGGGTCATGCTGCTCTGGCTCTCAGGGTGAGGGGAAATTCTTCTCCTTTTCTCCTCACATATCCCTAATTATTCTCTCCCTACTTCTGCAATCTTCCTTCCTCCTCACCACAAATCCATCATCTTCCCCCCACTCCCTTCCAATTCCTCTGCTAGGCTCTATCTCGTCTTCCTCTTTTTTGTTTCTCCCTCCTCGCCTCCAAACCTCTCCTACCCTGTGGATTGGGGGGGGGAACTATAAAAGGATGAGGGCTGGCTTCCAGCTCCAGGGCTCATGGGTTCGTGCCACCCAAAATGAGTCCCTTTTTTGTAAAATCCCTTTTAAGTAGAGATTGATTTGCACCCAAAATATTTCCCATTTTAAGAAAGGGGCATGTTAATTTTAAGCTAAAGAGTTTGCCACTTTTAGAATTAAAGTAGGACCACATATTCTTTGGAAAAAAAACCTGTGCATAAAATCATGTGGCCAAAATTCCTTCTGTTGCCAACGTCCTGTGGATGTCTAGCAAGATTTTAAACCCACTGAACCCCAACATTTAACCCACTGAACCCCAACATTTAACCCACTGAACCCCAACATTTAACCCACCGAACCCCAACATTTAACCCACTGAACCCCAACATTTAACCCACCGAACCCCAACATTTAACCCACTGAACCCCAACATTTAACCCACTGAACCCCAACATTTAACCCACTGAACCCCGCCATTTAACCCACTGAACCCCAAGTTTTCACCATCACTGTAAAGCCCTCGTTATTTTGTTACTTTGACAAAGTCATTTCTGAAGATGATTATTTATTTAATGTGATTAGTGATTCATTTTAAGAAAAATATATAACCTGTCCCTCATTTTAAGGTCAACCCGGTGACATGAACTGACTCACTACTCGACTAAGGGACCTTACCTGTATGTGTGGTGTACAGAGATGGGGTAGTCATAAAAAAATGATGTTAACCACTCTTATTGGACACACAATGAGTCCCTGCAACTTAATATGCGATTTGTTAAGCACATTTTTACTCCTGATCTTAATTAGGCTTGCTGTAACAATGGGGTTGAACACTTATTGACTCAAGACATTTCAGCTTTTAATAAAAAAAAAAATCTAACATTTTCTACAAACAAAATTCCACTTTGACGTTATGGGATATTGTCTGTAGATCAGAGACAGAAAATCTAAATGTAATACATTTTAGCTGTAACACAACAAACTGTGGAAAAAGTCAATGGGTCGCAATTCTTTGTAAAGGCACTGTATATAAACTCTGGATTGTTAATGCTATGTATTGGCCATTGAGAGGCTTTGAAGCCACTGGTCGGCCACATTAGAACTCCCCAGTAGAGCAGTCCTCCATAGGAATGAATGGAATTCTACAGTATTTCAAATAAATGTTTTAAGGACAAAATTACATGTGTTTAAGTATGTTTTCTTGTGGTGGGGACATTAACATTAGCAATCTAAAAAAAAGTATACTTTAAGGAATTGTTTTAATATATTTTTAATTTTACTTGTATGTTTGGCTCACATAATATAATTAAAAAGTATGMATTCAGATGTCTGTAATAGAATACAAGTTTCAAAAATGAATGTAGACATTAATAAATGCATTTCTATAGCTTCCAAAATATTTTTTACAATGGTGGGGGAGTGCCAAGACCTCACCCCCTATCAGCCATCTAGTGTCTACATAAATCATTGGTTAAGTCTCTTATGTCTCAAAGGGTCACAGTCCCAATGTAGCAGTTAGAACAGAACAGGAGATAGTTAACATACCTTCTCTCTGCAGGGCCAGTCAGTGAGTCCATAAGGAAGGCATTAGGTGGTGCCTCTCTCGCTGAGTATCCAGTCTGCAGGGATGGAGGCTGCAGTAGGAGGCACAGTGTCCGGAGCCCCGGCTGCAGCGGCGCAGCCGGCCAATCCTGCAGTATGGAGCCAGTCAGCCCGTCAGCTCCCATACATACCCATGCATCTGTTATTAGAGGGCTGAGATTAAGGAGCATTCCTCTCTCTCTACTCACACAACCGCCCGAGTCTTGCAGTAGTGAATCACGCTGTTACTGCTGTTCTTTTGAAGTTTCTGAGGGAATGTTCCCTGAGTCTTTCTCTCTTCTGGCTGTCTGTCTTTCTGGAGGCTAACCTAGCACTGTTGCTCTGGGATGTCTACCTTCTTTTCCCAGCTCCTGGACTTACTGAGGTCTGGGAGTGTCAGCGAGCCGTGTATCCCCCCCCCCCCC
>NC_036876.1:2351721-2356069 GCF_002910315.2 Salvelinus sp. IW2-2015 | reverse complement strand
TGTATGAAGAAGAGGATGAGTGAGGAAGAAAAAAGCCTAGACGGTAACTCACCTCTAACACCTCCATCACTAGAGTGAGAAACCTGTTCACTCCCTCCTCCTCCTCACATCCTCCCCCTATCTCGTCTCTTCCCACCCCTACTCCCAAGCTCAACCTCTCCCTCTCATCTCTGTCGCTCTCCACCCCTCTCCTCCAGTCACCTCTCCCTTCTATCTCTGTCTCTCTCCACCCCTCTCCTCAGTCAACCTCCCTCTATCCCTGTCTCTCCACCCCTCTCCTCAGTCAACCTCCCCTCATCCCTGTCTCTCTCCACCCCCTTCTCCTCACAACCTCTCCCTCTATCCCCAGTTCTCTCTCCATCCCTCCCTTCAGTCAGCCTCTCCCTCTGTTCCCAGCTCTCCACCACCTCTCCTCCAGTCAACCTCTCCCTCTATTTCTCCTGTCTCTCTCCACGCCCTCCTCCCATAACCTCTCCCTCTATCTATGTCTCTCTCCACCCTCTCCCTCATCAACCTCCCCTTCTATCTCTGTCTCTCCCACCCCTCTCCTCAGTCGATCAACCTCTCCATCTATACTCTTCTCTCTCCACCCCTCCTCTCAGTTCAACCTCTCCCTCTATCTTCTGTTCTCTCTCCACCCCTCTCCTCAGTCAACCTCTCCCTCTACTCTCGTCTCTCCTCCACCCCTCTCCTCATGTCAACCTCTCCCTCTATCCCATGTCTCCTCTCCACCCCCTCTCCTCAGTTCAACCTTCCCTCTATCCCTGTCCTCTCCACCTCTCTCCTCAGTCCAACCTCATCCCTCATCTCTGTCTCTCTCCACCCCTCCTCCCTCAGTCAACCCTCTCCCTCTTATCCCGTCTCTCTCCATCCCTCTCCTGCATCAGCTCTCCTCTTACCACCCGTATCTCCATTCTCTCCTCAGTCAACCTCTCCCAATCTCATCCCCGATCTCGCTCTACCTTTCTTCAAGCAACCTCTCCCTCTGTCCCCGTCTCCTCTCCATTCCCTCTCCCTCAATCAAACCATCTCCCCTCTATCGCCCGTCTCTCTCCATTCCTCTCCTCCAAGTCAACCTCTCCCTCATTCCCCGTCTCTCTCCATCCCTGCTCTACAGTCCAACCTCCCTCTATCCCCGTCTCTCTCCATTCTCTCCTCATCAGGCCTCTCCCTCTATCCCCTCCTTACATCCCTCTCCTCAGTCAGCCTCTCCCCTATCCCCCGTCTCTCCAATCCCTCCCTCAGCTCCTCCCAGTCCTATCTCTCCTTCAGTCATCTCCCCTCCTGTCCCAGCTTTCTCTCCCTCATCACCTCTCCTCATGCCGCTCCACCTCTCTCTCAGCTCTCTATAATCCCAGTCGCTCTCATCCCTCTCCTCAGTCAGCCCTCCCTCTATCCCCCGTCCTCCACCCTCTCCTCATCAGCCTCTTCCCTCTATCCCCTCTCTCTACATCCCTCCTCACAGCCTCTCCCTCTTCGCTTTAATTCCCCCGTCCATCTCTCCCTCACCTCCCTACCCTCCTCTCACATCATCTCATCAGCTCTCCCTCTATTCCCTCCGTCTCTCCATTCCCTCTCCTCAGTTGTTAACCCTCCCTCTATCCCGCTGCTCTCCATCTCCTCTCTCCACCGTCTAAACCCCTCCTCTCTGATCCCGTCTCTCTCCATCCCTCTCCTCAGTCACTCCCCTATCCTCCTCTCCCTCATAATCCCTTACCCCGTCTCTCCATCCCTCTCCTCAGTCAGCCTCTCCCTCTATCCCCGCTCTCTTCATCCTTCTCCTCCTAGTCAGCCTCTCCACTATCCCGTCTCTCCATCCCTCTTCCTCAGTCAGCCTCTCCCTCTATCCCCGTCTTCTCCATTCCCTTCGTCCTCAGTCAGCCAGCTTGTTCCCTGGACGAAAACAGACAATTTCAAGAAATGTATACCTCTAATCACCCACAACTAACCACACACACAACACAACACACACACACATCAACATACACACACACACACAACACACTACACACACAGCACCATCACACACAACCACTCACACACACACCACACACCACCACACACACACTACACAACATCCACAATACACACAAGACAACCGGCCCAAAACCGATTAACACACACTTTGCCCTCGCCAAGCTCAGTAAATTTTTGGGGCGTGAAGCAGCGATTGTAGTACAAGGGCAGTTATCAGGGGTGTGTATAAATCTTTGCTGTATTTTGTTGTGTGTGTGTGTTGTGTGTGGGTGTGTGTGTGTGTGTGTGTGTGTGTGTGTGATTGTTGTGTGGTGTGTGTTGGTGTGTGTGTGTGTTGTGTGACAGCGGAGGAATCGTTCTGAGGTTTATTAATGGGTTGTCCTTGAAAGGTCACGGTGGCGCTGTCATCACTGTCCCTAACAACATCGCCTGTGGAAACCCACAGCACACACACACACACCACTACTCCCCAGTCACACCACCTGCGGCCAGCAGACAGCGCAGAAATAGGCCATGGCTGTAATATCCCCTGAATGACACATCACACTGTACACTATCCAACATCAATTTAATAATGATCTTCATCATCGTCATCGTCAGCATTAGCATTAGCCACCTCAACTGATCTGTTTTCTAGTCCTGCAGTCCAGTTGATATTCCTTACTGTCTTTGTAGACAGGGTGTCATGACTTCCGCCGAAGTCGGTCCCTCACCTTGTTCGGGCGGTGTTCGGCGGTCGACGTCACCGGTCTTCTAGCCATCACTGATCCCTTTTTCATTTTCCATTGGTTTTGTCTTGTCTTCCTTCACACCTGGTTCCAATCCCATCAATTACATGTTGTGTATTTAACCCTCTGTTTTCCCTCATGTCCTTGTCAGAGATTGTTTGTMTGTATGTGATGTGCATGTATTATGTTGGTGTGTGACGGGTTTTGTACCCACTTTTGTTATTTTGTACATTTTGGTTTTTAGAGTTTTATTAGCATTTATTAAACAACTCCGTTTTTACCAAGTTCGTTCTCCTGCGCCTGACTTTCCTGCCACCAACACGCACCGATTACACAGGGTCCTATTCAATAGGCACCAACAATAGAAAAGGGGCTGAAACAGGGAGGGACGGCCCAGGTGGCTGTTAGACAGTTATCCATTAAGTCATGTTTCTGTGGGTCATTAGACAGAACACTTGACTCAGCGGAAATCATCCTGGTCTCTTTTACAGCAACCCAACATCAAGCAGAAGTTTGTGGCCCTGCTGAAAAGATTCAAAGTTTCAGATGAGGTAGGCATCTCTCTCTCTCCCTTTCCATTTCTCTCTCTCGCTCTCTCCTATCTCTCTATCTCTCTCTCTCGCACTCTCCTATCTCTCTATCTCTCTGTCTCTCTCTCGCTCTCTCCTATCTCTCTATCTCTCTCTCTGTCTCTCTCTCTGTGTCTCTCTCTCTCTCTGTCTATCTCTCTCTGTCTCTCTCTCTCTTACTTATTGAGACTAAGAGATGTAAAATGTGTCAAGACTCAAACTTTCAGTTGTTACTTTCTCTATCTTGTACATACACGTGCCGGTTTCCCCCCTCTCTGTTTTGCTTCCTTCACTCATTTCTGAACACCTTTTCTGTGCCTAGTGCACAAAGTATCATTGTAATTGAAGGTGTTGGTGTACTATGCAGTGTACTATGCAGTGTACTATGCAGTGCTGGAGATGTGGTAGCACAACTGAGAGCCCTATAGGTTTATGTGTGTGTGTGTGTATCCATGTATTTGATCACTGCTAATGCCCCTGTGCGTGTGTTTATGTGTGCGTACGTGCGTGTGTGCATGCGTGTGTGTGTGCGTGTGTTTATGTGTGCGTGCGTGTGTGCGTGTGTGTTTATGTGTGCGTGTGTGTGTGTGTGCGTGCGTGTGTGTGTAGGTGGGTTTTGGTCTGGAACATGTCTCTAGAGAACAGATCCAGGAAGTGGAGGAGGATTTAGATGAGTTGTATGACAGTCTGGAGATGTACAACCCCTCTGACAGCGGACCAGAGATGGAGGAGACGGACAGCATCCTCAGCACACCCAAACCTAAACTCAGGTAGCTGTTATGGTGCCACACACAGCCAGAACCCGCAGTGCGCCTAACCCAAACAGTCAGTTGATGTATATGCAAGAGGCCTATAGGGGAATCAACGCTCCTGAGTCTTTGTGTGGAGTATACATTCCCATATAAGGGACTTAGGAACAGAGAAAACAAGCACAAAGGAAGTGCAGAAACGGCCAGTTACTGTACCTCAGTATGCTGCCCCCTCTGCTGGTCAAGAAATGACAGTACATTCTACTGTTATTGAGAATACACTGGTATGATTATGAACACTGGTATGTTTATGAACACTGGTATG
>NC_036876.1:2348240-2349513 GCF_002910315.2 Salvelinus sp. IW2-2015 | reverse complement strand
TGTGTGTGTGTGTGTGTGTGTGTGTGTGTGTGTGTGTGTGTAGTAGTAGAAGTCAACTCGAGCTAATGTGTGTCGTGTGTGTAGGAGTTGAACGATCAGGAGATGTTTCCAGAGGGCCCCTGCATTAAGGTGTCGATGGCTGAGAAACCCTGTACGCCCCTGAAGAGCAGTAAGAGTGAAGGAGGACAGACTATGCCCTCCCCCAGGTAACGAACACAAACAAGCACCAACTCAGTCAACTCGAGCTAATGTGTGTCGTGTGTGTAGGAGTTGAACGATCAGGAGATGTTTCCAGAGGGCCCCTGCATTAAGGTGTCGATGGCTGAGAAACCCTGTACGCCCCTGAAGAGCAGTAAGAGTGAAGGAGGACAGACTATGCCCTCCCCCAGGTAACGAACACAAACAAGCACCAACTCAGACTCATAGGAAAAATATTTTACACTTTTCTCTTAAGATGCCAGGTAAAATATATATTTTTTAATTCTTTAAGAGGCCATGTAAAATATTTTCAATTTATTTCTTTAAGAGGCCAGGTAGAATATATTCAATTTCCTACTCCTCTGGATAATGTTGCTACGGGCTACAGGTTGATTTGGAGTTGAAACATCCCCCTCAGGTTGGACGGCGGAGGCCACACCCCCAAACAGAAGAGACAGAGCAATACTCCTATGAAGGAGAGGCAGCTGTCTAAACCAATCAGTGAAGGGGCGAAGACCAACATCTCTGACAGCGAGAGGTCCCCTGAACTGGGACACAGCTCACAGGTAACACACACACATTCTTAGACATATATGTTCATACGGGTATATGTAAACATTCATTGATGCTCTTCAAACATACTAACCCTAACCCTTACTTAGAGAATGTCACACTCTCACATATGCACACACGCACATATACACACACACACACACGTCTTACTATACTTGTGAGGAATTTTTGGGGACCAACAATTGATTCTCCTTCAAAATCATTTTTTCCCTAAACCTAACACTTACCCTAACCTTAACCCCAAAACCTAACCCTTACACTAACTTTAACCCTTACCCTAACCCTAACTCCTAAAACTAACCGTTACCTTAACCCCTAAACCTAACCCTTACCCTAACCTTAACCCCTAAACCTAACCCTTAAACCCCTACCCTTCCCATACCTTAACCTCTAAATCTAACCCTTACCCTAACCCTAACCCCTAAACCTAACCTTAACCCCTAAACCTAAACTTAACCCCTAAACCTTACCCTTACCCTAACCTTTACCCCTTACCCTAACC